>NC_072431.2:43858500-44161500 GCF_028878055.3 Symphalangus syndactylus
TGGCTGTGGGGTTGTCATAAATAGCTATTATTATTTTAACATATGTTCCATGTATACCTACTTTATTGAGGGTTTTTAATATCAAGGGATGTTGGATTTTATAGAAGGCCTTTTCTGCATCTACTGAGATAATCATGTGGTTTTTGTCATTGGTTTTGTTTATGTGATGGATTATATTTATTGATTTGCATATGTTGAACCAGCCTTGCATCTCAGGGATGAAGCCAACTTGATAGTGATGGTTAAACTTTTTGATGTGCTGCCGGTTTGCTTAGCTAGTATTTTATTGAGGATTTTCGCATTGATGTTCATCAGGGATATTGGCCTGAAGTTTTCTTTTTTTGTTGTGTCTCTGCCAGGTTTTGGTATCAGGATGATGCTGGCCTCATAAAATGAGTTAGGGAGGAGTCCCTCCTTCTCAATTGTTTGGAATAGTTTCAGAAGGAATGGTACCAGCTCCTCTCTGTACGTCTGGTCCTGGGCTTTTTTATTTTATTTTTTTGGTTGGTAGGCTATGTATTACTGCCTCGATTTCACAACTTGTTATTGGTGTATTTAGGGATTCAACTTCTTCCTGGTTTAGCCTTGGGCCTCCTCCCCCAATCTTAAAGTTTTCTCCATATAATATATAATATATTATATGGAGAATATAATATATAATATATGGAGAATATAATATATATTATATGGAGAATATATTATAGGGAGATATACATCATTATAATATATATATTATATATATATTTTTTGAGACAGTGTCTCACTCTGTCATCAGGCTGCAGTGCAGTGGCACGATTTCAGCTCACTGCAACCTCTACCTCCTGGGTTCAAGCGATTCTTCTACCTCAGCCTCCCAAGTAGCTGGACTAGAGGCACGTGCCACCATGCCCAGCTAATTTTTTGTATTTTTCATACAGACAGGGTTTCACCATGTTGGCCAGGATGGTATCGATCTCTTGACCTCGTGATCCGCCTGCCTCAGCCTCCCAAAGTGCTAGGATTACAGGCGTGAGCCACCGCACTCAGCCTTCTCCATATTTTTACTTGTGAAGTTGCTTGGGAATTATTCTCTAGATGGGTCATATATTACATAGTAGATCTTAAATTCCACAAGGTCATGGACTCTGCCCTGCTTTTCTGGCGTTTCCTCCAGAGAGATTTTCTCAGTTAATGCATACAAAGCAATCCATTTGGAGCTAATCTTTGAATCAACTTAGTAAAGCATCAAGAAACCAGTTAGAAATGTGTTCTCATTACCATCTAGCAAATATTGGAAATAATGGTACCCACATTTTAGGATGCTGTGAAGTGGCAGGTTAAGGGAGGTTCATCATGATAATTTGGGAGATTTCTCATTGCTTAACATGTCACTCTGTTTTTTACAAAAGCGATTATTTCTGTTGAACTAATAAACGAGCTAGCTTTGAATGTTGTAGTGGTAGTGTATTCTCTCTTCTATTTCAGCTGTACATATTATTTCCACTTATTTTCCCCCAGAAACTTGTAAAGTAAATAAAGACTCTTTAGTTGAATTCACAGGAGTGTGTCATAGGTTTATAGGGGTTGATGGACAGAACATCATCACATCATTCAGTTGACAGTGGTGGCATTTCTCCCAGGTGCCAGGACAGAAACAGACCCATCAAAAAGCATCTCCAGCAATATTCCCTTTTGGTTGGTGTGTTACCTGAGAACATTTCAAAGTCACAAGCTGGAGAAAGAAATGCTTTCTTTTTTATGCGTGAAGGGGAGTGAGAAAGCAGTTGAAGACTTGGTATTAATAGTTATACCTTCATGAATTGGACCTTGCAAAATGTTATCTTTTTACTTGGGAAAAACTATTAATAAAAGGAGGGAGAGTGGTTTTAATGCAAAATGACAGTGACTTTTGGGATGGGAGCACTAACCTTGAAAGGTTTTACAAGAATGGACTTTGTTTGGATGAAGATCTCTGTTTTTTGTTTGTTTGTTTGTTTCTAAACAATTTTCCAGCAGGACATATCTCTTCCCTCCCTCTATTCTCAGAGGGTTTCTAATATGTCACTCCATTGTAATGCCTTGGTTTTTAGTCAGCTGATTGCCATTTTAATATAGTGGGGAAATGTGTCTGTAATTTGAAATGTAGATATTATACTAGAAGATTTCCATGCCAGTAGTCCATATGAATTATTTGAAGCAATTGATCAAGTACACACCTCCACTTCTAAGTGTGAGCAAAAGTTCTGAGAAGGAATTTAGAGGAAAGATATTTTATTCTAATAAACAGTTTGCAAACTGGGGAGAAATGGCCCTCAGCTTAAACTGAAGGTGCATTCCAGAGAACAAAGGCAGGGTTTGTTTGGCTTTTATAGAGAAAATTCCCATTTAGGTTTTCAGTCAGGTCCTCCTATGAAAATGAAAGATTAGAACTTGCTTAGTTCAGATTGGTTGATGCAGCTGGGTTCTGATTGGTTGATGCAGGCCACAGCCTATTGGTTGATTCAGGTAACATGGGCAAGAACAGTTAATTATGAAAGTTTCAAAGTGAAGCAGATGTATGGCTTTTCTGGGAACTCAGAGTATGTGTGTAACCTCTAGTCAGCAAATGGCCACTTGGTTCTATTTTAAAATTAGGCCCCGTTTGCCACTCCTCAGGATTCGTCTTGAGGAATTGACTTTTTCTGGTTCACATAGCCATCTCCTTCTTAAAGCATATGCTAAAGAAATGTAAATTAATTAATTTGAAGGTCATGTAAATCTCATAAACATCAATATTTTTTCATACTTTCAATAAAGAAGGAGCAGAGAAGGAAATGTGGGGATCATGCCTGCATTGTCTTATCTTTTTCTTTTCATCTTGAGGCTCTCCTTAACGCAAGAAATAGGAAGTAGTGAGGAGGTGATGGGAATAGTAAACTGTTCTGGGAGAAGCTGATGCATTTAAACTAAGTCTTCACTTGGGCAGTGGCCACCACCAGTGACTTTCACAATCACTAGTTCCACGCAGTTCTCCAGGGAGAGTTGCAAAACTCACAAAGATAAATTAAAATTTCCTTCCTTCCTTCCTTCCTTCCTTCCTTCCTTCCTTCCTTCCCTCCCTCCTTCTTTTCTTCCTTCCCTCCCTGCCTCCTTGCTTCTCTCCTTGTTTCCTTTTTCTTTCCTTCCTTCCTTCCCTCCCTCCCTCCCTCCCTCCTTCCTTCCTTCCTTCCTTCCCTCCCTCCCTCCCTCCCTCCCTCCCTCCCTCCCTCCTTCCTTCCTTCCTTCCTTCCTTCCTTCCTTCCTTCCTTCCTCTTTCCTTCCTTCCCTCTCTCCTTCTCTCCCTTCCCCCTTCTCTTCCTGCTATCTTGTTAATAATTCCTTCTCTTGCATTTTCTCAGTTTAACATATTGTAGGGCTTATTTGGGGAAATATTTGTCAGCTAGGCCCTCACCTTTCTGGGTTAGTGCCTTTCTCTCATTTCCCCCATCCTCTTCAATCTAATTTTCTAAGGAGTGAAATCACTTGAATTAACAATGCAGCACTCCTCTCACCTCACTTTTGGGATTTAACGTGTCCCCTCATGGATCCGCTAATTCCATGGAGAATGCATCTCACTTGGCACAGAAAATCCCCTAAATTGCAAAGCATCAATTAATGAGAGTTTTCCTGTGATCAAGAATGTAAAACCTGCTAGAAAAATTAGTATGTTCATCAAAGTTAACTATTATTGAAATGTATTCTTAGCTGCGTGATTGTTTTCTTGTACTCTGATTCGCTGGATGTAGACTACAGTTCTTTTTTTTTTTCATTTATCCCCCCTAGTGATCATCACCAGCATTAGGTTTAAAGCATAGTTTTACAAATGTTTGCTTTTAAAATTCCTCAGTGTTTAAGGAGTTCTTACCGAATGGTGTTACTAGACTTTTTCTAGCTGAGTAATCTTTTTTCCTTACTAACTCATGTCGGTAAATTTGTTCACAAAAGTAGAAACATTGTTCATCTATAATAAACATCTCTGAGAGCCATAGCCGTCACTAGAGCAGTGCACTTTTATGGAGATTATTCTATTTTTAGGGCTGCTGACCTTTTGCTTTTTTATTAGTTGCTATAGTGATGTTCTGAGCTCTGCTTAATAGAGCTTTACAAAAATGATGACGATCAATAAGCTTGTTAATGCTAATGTTTATATTGATGGTTCCTAGTAACACATATCAAAATAAAATTTAGTCATGTAAATGTATTCAATAGTGGAATTGCGTATTTAAAAACACATTTAAATAGATGTTTATGTAAGATGCAGGAGATTAAATGCATTCTGTGGCTTTTTTAGAAAAACTAGAATACCTTTGTGCAGACGTAAAAATATAGAGACAGTTTGAAAGATCATTGTGAAATACACAATAAAATCATTTTATAACAGCAAACTTCAGAAGTTGGAAGTACCATGGCTAATGATTACTAAAGCAAAGTGAAGTCAGATAATTCTTTTAGTACCTATTCTAAGAACACTCTAGGCCAATTTCTCCTCATATGCACCTGTATAACTACTAATGATTTCAGAGGAATTCTGAAACACTCAGGGGAAGAAAAGTTGGTAATCAGTTAAAATTCACTAGGCAAAGTAGTAGAACAGCACAGATTATGATTGTTTCTGAAGTTCACTTAACAATTTTAAATTTTTTACTTACTGATAGTAGATAAACTACTATCTTTGGCATTATAGTGAAATTTCTATCAACACATTTGTGAGGAATTTGATTCTTTTTCCTTCAGAATTAAATAATATTTGTTTTCAAACGATAGTCATGTATTTTTTGACACATTGTAGGTAAAGTGCAAGAATGTCTAAGATATTAAGCTCTTTAGCATTGTCAGTGCAAAGGAGGACATCTGGGGAATGGCGAAACTATCAAGGCCCATTATCATTGCAATTTGTTTAGATGCTAAGGTGCTGGTGTCAGGCTATTGCTTTCCAAGCGTAGTCTCCCGTTCTTTCTCTGTCCTGTGAAGAATCATCTGGAGAGGCAGTTTGCCAAAGGTTCACAGCAAGAAGATGGTAGCCCACAGGTAGAGCTGGTTTCTCTCTCTCTCGAACCTGGATTCCTCTCCTTCTCCTTGATGTTTGAGAACCTAAGTCTCCTCAATTCTGTTCCCATAGTCTATCAAATATGCTCTACGATTTATTAAAAACAAAAATCAACACCACAGTAGTAGGACAAGGGGATGAAATGGGATTGATGCAGAGGCTATCTTTAGTCAACGAAAAGGAAATGAACAATGTGTCAGTTTCAAGTGTCAAAATAACTTCTTTGAAAAAACACAGGAAATTATCTGTCATCATAGATTTTTCATGTATCACTTTTTTTCTAAATTAAAAAAAGATTTCTTAAATGCAAGATGAAGTTTAAGCAAAAAAATTGGCTTCATGTGTTTTTAAAATTAGAATCACAAATTTAATTATATCCTTATGTTACTTGGTTTCAATGATCACATTTATTTTTCTAAAATGAAAAGTCTTGTCTCTTATAGGAATACCACTAGTAGAACTTTTAGTGATTCTGTCATTTAAGAACTATTTACTGATCATCTACTATGTGTCAGGCATCTTTGTAAACACTGGACATATGGCTGGGAACAAAGCAGGCAAACTTCTTCCTCTCCCAAAGCTTGTGTCCTCTGGAGGGAATTGGGTAATCAATAAATGAGTATATGATGTGTCAGGTGGTGATCAGAGCTAGGAATTAAAATCAAGCAGGACAAGGGTCTTGAGAGTGTCCAGGGAATGGGAAGGAAGTGCTATTTTAGGTAAGGTTGTCAGCCAACACCATGGTCTCCCAACTGGCTTCTTGCATTAGGTTTCTAATTGGCCTATTCACTTTTATTCTTGCTTCTCTAGTGTCTATTCACACAGCAGCCACTCAGAATAAAAGTTAGATCGTGTCTCTCACCTACCAAAACCCTGAAACAACTTTTTAGAATAAAATTCACAGTCCTTTTCTTAATCGTTTTCATCCCACCATCACTCCCTCTCTCTTCCCTGCTTCATTTTTTTTTTTTCTGTAGCACCATTCTTTCTTGCTTTTGTGTTAAAAATCTGCTTAGTAGATGAATGAGAACATATATGACTCAAGAACAGGAATTTGGGCTCTTTCCTCACCATTGTATCTCCAGCACCTGGAATAGCAGCCACACATTGCAAGAGCCCAATAATTATTTTGGCATGAAAGAATGAATGTACATGCTTTAAAAGTGGACTGCTGTGGCCAGGCACGGTGGCTCATGCCTGTAATCCCAGCACTTTGGGAGGCTGAGGTGGGTGGATCACCTGAGGTCAGGAGTTTGAGACCAGCCTGGCCAATATGGTGAAATCCTGTCTCTATAAAAATAGGAAAATTAGTCAGGCGTGGTGGTGGGCACCTGTAATCTCAGCTGCTCAGGAGGCTGAGGCAGGAGAATGGCTTGAACCTGGGAGGTGGAGGTTGCAGTGAGCCTAGATCGCACCACTGCACTGCAGCCTGGGTGATAGAGTGAGACTCCATCTCAGAAAAACAAAAAACAAAAAACAAAAGTGTACTGCTGAATAATGGAGGGAAAATAGTAGAGAGAAAAGAGTGAAATGCTTCAGAGATCCTAAAACAGATCCCATGTGCTAGTTTCCATTATTCTAATCATATTTCTTATTGTCACCTGCCATAACCATTCCTAGCTGCAGCCTAATCTCATTTCTTTTTCTCCATCTTTGCTTATACCGCAGAGAGCCTTTACCAATGAACATAAGTGCATACTGTGTAGCTGAATATTCTGGATGTGAAATTTTGGTGATTGCAATTCCAATTCCAAAAATACTTAAAATGGGTTGATTTATGGTCATGTTCTTTCTTCTTTAAACTGTAGCATCACCAAATGCCCCAAAACTTGGACCCATGGAGCTGGCCATCATTATTACTGTGCCTGTTTGCCTCCTGTCCATAGCTGCGATGCTGGCAATATGGGTATGCCAGGGTCGACAGTGCTCCTACAGGAAGAAAAAGAGACCGAATGTGGAGGAACCACTGTCTGAGTGCAATCTGGTAAATGCTGGAAAAACCCTGAAAGATCTGATTTATGATGTGACCGCCTCTGGATCTGGCTCTGGTATGTTACCATTGTCCATTTTTTTAAAATAAGAAAACTCTTTATTTAAAAGTAAACAAAAACTTTTTAACAAAAAGGGCCCAAATATTATGAATTCTTTCTTGAAAGGATACATGGTGAGCTCTGGTATAGGAACTCCTTTTAGTACCTGAGGAAGAGAAAAACCATCGTGGCCTATAGAATAATTAAGTCTTCTCAGTTGCTTTTTGTAGCTTTAGGTGTTCAGATTCTTACATTCACTTTCCCTCAGAATTTATTTCTGAAGCAAAAAAGCAATTTCCCTTCTCTCCTCCCTGCTTCCCCCCATCATGGTTACTAACAATCACTGTTGCTTTCTTGATAATGTTTTATGGACACAAAAGAGTTAGGGTTGTAGTATTTAAGGTGTTGAGTTCTGAGGGAAAGATGTTGGTTGTACAAAGTAGTGTTCTTTGAGCACTTTTGCTTGTGGTTATGAGGATTTTCAGAATCTATAGACACCCCCTGAGATGTCTGTGAAGCTAACAGGGAACTCACCTGAAATTAAATCAAGAATATGTTCTTAAAGCAAAGAAACAGAAGATTAAAGAGAGCAGTGCAGCATTCCTGTGCTGGCTTTTGCTGGCTATGGTTACGTACATGACTCTCTTCCTCTTTAATGGAACTCCAGAACCCCAGGTAAAGCATTCAAAGTACCAGGCTGTATTATAGCCTAAATGAGCCTTTCTCACAACACAAAGCATTTGAAGGTTTTTTATTTTTATTTTTATTTTCGTTTTTTTTTTATTTTTTGGCAGGAGGTTGGGGGAGTGGGGGGACAGTTTTCCCCAGAATAACAAACTCCCTAAAATGGTAGGGGATTCCATATATATATATATATGGATATATATATATATCCAGAAATCCTGCCAGCTCATGGTTTACAGAAACATGAACAAGAGTAACCCTAGGTGAGCCACTTCAGAGGCCCCTGCATCTCTTCTTGTTTTGGAAGGATCATTAAGATAGTAGCCCAACATTTTGAAGAACTCCCTTGCCAATGGCTTTCAGGAAAACCCAGGCAGTAACAATTAACAGAGGTAGGCGACAGAGGGGTGATAACATCTCTATGTGCATCCATATTTAGCATGAAGCTGCTTTGGATTCATCAGAAAAGAAAAGCATAATCAAACCCAGATAGTTCGCTCCTTCTGGGGCAAAACCACTTGGCCTCCCACTGACAAAGTCTAAATGTTTACACCATCACTGTACGCAATAGGTAGCATCTTTCAAAGGAAGAATACTGGTAAGAAAACCCCCAAACTGCAAACTTTTAAAAACTGGAATTTAAATTAAATTGAATTATTGGCTAGACAACTGGCAACTTCCTTCCTTCCTTCCTTCCTTCCTTCCTTCCTTCCTTCCTTCCTTCCTTCCTTTCATCCTTCCTTCCTTCCATCCTTCCTTCGTCTCCTTCCTTCCTTCCTTTGTCTCCTTCCTTCCTTCGTCTCCTTCCTTCCTTCGTCTCCTTCCTTCCTTCCTTCCCTCCCTCCCTCCCTCCCTCCCTCCTTTCTTTTTCTTTCTTTCTTTCTTTCTTTCTTTCTTTCTTTCTTTCTTTCTTTCTTTCTTTCTTTCTCCCTTTCTTTCTTTCTTTCTTCTTTCTTTCTTTCTTTTTCTTTCCTTCCTTCTTTCTTTTCCTTCCTTCCTTCCTTCCTTCCTTCCTTCCTTCCTTCCTTCCCTCCTTCCTTCCTTCCTTCCTTCCCTCCTTCCTTCTCTTTCTTGCTTTCTTTTCTTTTCTTTCTTTCTTTCTTTTTTTTTTTTTTTCTCCAGATTCTCACCCTGTTACCTAGGCTGGAGTACAATGGCGCTATCTTGGCTCACTGCAACCTCTCCCTCCTGGATTCAAGTGATTCTCCTACCTGAGCCTCCTAAGTAGCTAGAATTACAGGTGTGCCCCACTATACCTGGCTACTTTTTGCATTTTTAGCAGAGATGGGGTTTCACCATGTTGGCCAGGCTGGTCTCAAACTCCTGAACTCAAGTGATCTGCCTGCCTCGGCCACCCAAAGTGCTGGGATTACAGGTGTGAGCCACTGCACCCGGCCATATTTTTCTTTAAAATTAAAACTTGTTGATATTCAATACTCTTTCATTCTTTGACTCTGACAGTTTGAGGCCCACTGTGCCCTGATTTCTTGAATATTGATAACATTCTAGGCACAGAGACCTCTGATTTATGGCAAGTTTCTTGAAACCTTATGTAATTTCTTTATAAGGTTCAAGAGGTTAAATAACTCTCTGCTTAATCCCCATCCCCCAAAACATTTTAATTTATCTGAAGATGTTAGATAAAAACGTGCATTTTGGAGCTATTCCTTAAATACATTTAAGATAACCAAAGATTTTCCTTTCAAATGAAAGTAATTCAGATTTTAATACTAGAGACTGGGATTTAGTTTGAGAAAGTAGTCATGGGCTAGGGCACAAATCAAAAATTAATGTTACATTTTCTGGTGTTTTTTGCATGTTTAAACCTAAATCTGGAATTACTGATTCTGGACTCTCTCATTTTCAGATTATTCTAAGATCTCTCATTAAAAAAAAAAAAAGTAGTAAATGTACCCAAGCATGGATGATTTCTTTAAATACCAATCTGAAAGAGCTTTAGGCATTTTTCCCCCAAAGCCAGTTGCATACATTTGGCAGTGACCAGTGGCTGAAAGTAACAGAAGACCTCCCTGCCTTTGATAATCAGAGAGTGGGTGTATCCACAGTGAGGCTTCAGTCATAAAAGCTCACCTGTAGGGAGGGGATTGGAGGAGGGGGCAGTCTGATTCCCTCTGCTTTTCTTAACTGGCCAGTAACTTTAAATGTGAGACAGTTTTGTCAGATGCTGAGGAACAAAAACTGTGAAGCGTATTCTTGACCTGGTCAGGGACAAATTTCAAAGAAATGCATAATACCTGCAAGAGGGGAAAATGGACTGATGAGAAAGGATGGTGTCCCAGATGGCTTCCAAGAAACTGGGTAGGTTGCTGCTTTTCTCTTGTGGTGTGACAATTCTGACTGATGGCAACATTATTGAAAGCTAACCTTCTACAACCCCTGTTTAAAAGATTGAAATGAACCTATAGGGAGAAGCAAAAATCCATGTATCTTCAAATGAAACGTCTAGGTGCATAACAGAAGAATTAGATTCATTTTGGTGGTTGCTTTGAAAGATACCAAAGCAAGTTTTATTGAGTTTTAATGTCTCAATTTAATTGTTGTCTCGAGTACTTTATATATTGTTGTCTTACTTTGTTCCTGATCTGCACCACCGATTATGTACTTGATTAATTTGCCGTTTGAAAGCATAAGCTTATCTAGCTCTCTATCCATTTGCTGTGTTTTGCGTAGTACTGGTTGTTGGTAGTGATGTTTCTGTGAGTGTGTATGTATATATGTGGGTAAGACTATAGGTTAGCAGGAGGAAGGGAGAGACTGAGATTGAGATTTGGCCTAATAATTGTTAGCATAACTTTTAGTGTGTGGTCAAGTAGTAAAATTGATTGTTGCCTGCAAAAACAGTCCAGGCTGGGCGCAGTGGCTCACGCCTGTAATCTCAGCACTTTGGGAGGCCAAGGCAGGTGGATCACTTGAGGTCAGGAGTTCGAGACCAGCCTGGCCAACATGGTGAAACCTCTTCTCTACTAAAAATACAAAAATTAGCCGGGTATGGTGGTGCACATCTGTAGTCCCAGCTACTCAGGAGGCTGATGTGGGAGAATCGCTTGAACCTGGGAGGTGGAGATAGTAGTGAGCTGAGCTCATGCCACTGCACTCCAGCCTGACAGGGCAAAACTCCATCTCAAAAAACAAAAAAACAAAAACAAAAACAAACCAACAAACAAAAACAGTCTTATAGTTTGCTTCTAGAGAGGAAGAGTTTGCACTGAAGATCAGTGTTTTAGTTCTAGGTCTGCCTCTCACTAGCAGCATAATCCTGGGAAAGACTTTGATTATCGAGGGGCCTCAGTTTTGCCATCTCTAAAATGATAGGGTTGAACCAGATAATTTCAAAAGAACTTTCTGCCTGTAGGGTTTTGTGACTAATTGTTGATATCTGTAACAGCAGATTTGTAGTCTGTGCTTATTTAGCCTGTGCTTATATGTTCATATGAGAACATATGAATGAACAGTGACTGGTTTTAGGTGCAGGGACCAAAGCCCCTGCAAGACAGGGTCATTGCTATGAGGGCTCCCTAGATGTCTGAGTACAAACACAGTAACTAAATGTGACTTTTCAGAATAAATATAGACTGTAACCTCTTTAACTATTTTTCCTTTGATTTTAAGAGTAATAAATATCAATTGTGGAAATTAAGAAAATGTGGAAAATTAGAAAGAAGACTATCATAACTCACCCCAGTTTCACCAAGAGAAATAACCATCATAACATTTAACATGTTTCCTTTTGAGTCTTATTTTCTGTGCATATTTTGAATAGCTAGATACACTTATATTTATAAGAATAAAATGTACTATGCTGTTTTTATTTAATATTATAGCAAAAGTATTTTTTCATGTTATTAAGTACCTCTTCATAAGCATCATCATTATTATTGGCTGTGAGTAATCCATCCTAAGATTAACATAATGTTAACCATTACTGAGCATGTAATATGCCAGATACTGTGCTAGGTGCTGAACGTGCTTATTAATTCTCATATCATCTCTATGAGATGCGTAATATTGATTATCCCCAGTTTTTCTGATGAAGAAGCTGAAAGCGCAGACAGGTGAAATAACTTGCACATGATTACCAGGTAGCAGAGCTGAAATCTGAACCCGCCTGTGCTCTTAATCTCTGCACTTTATTTCACAATTATTCCATTACCTGACACTTTTACTTATTTTATTCCGATAAATAATAAGATATTAAACATCTTGACATAAATTTTTCTACATTTTGCATTAAGTATTTGCGACAGAATTCTAGAGGTGGAGTTAGTAGTTCAAAGAATATAAGCATTATACATACATTCAAGATATATTTTCTTTGAAATTTTTTTTTGTTCCGCAGAAGATGCTCATTTGATATCTTATTTGACTATATCTTGCTTTTAGTGTAATATCATTATCTCACATGATTGTTGTATTTGATTCTTCACTTTCCAATTTCAGCTTGGTTTTGAAAAAATTCACAAATAATTATTTTGCTCTTCCAGTTGTACCAGGAACCATACATTTTATTTTAGAGGCTAACACTTCTTTTTTTTTTAATTAATTAATTTATTTTTTTTCTTTTACTCTTGTGTACTTAGTAACCTGACTGGCTGACTGGCTTTGATGGGCAAATGAAGGAGATTTGCAGCAATTCTTAGAAATCAGACATCTGCAGCAGCAGGCTATGTTCAAAAACTTTCTACTTGTGAATACGAGAAGACAAATTCATACTCATAATTTGAAGTATTTTTTTCAGCATGCTTTGACATTAAATAAGTTTGCTATAATGGTACTTATTCCTTCAAAATAGATAAAATTATTAAAGCACTTAAATGTTTGCTTTTTTTTTTTTTTTTGAGACGGAGTCTTACTCTGTCGCCCAGGCTGGAGTGCAGTGGCGCGATCTCGGGTCACTGCAAGCTCCGCCTCCCAGGTTCACGCCATTCTCCTGCCTCAGCCTCTCCAAGTAGCTGGGACTGCAGGCGCCCGCCACCACTCCCGGCTAATTTTTTGTATTTTTAGTAGAGACGGGGTTTCACCGTGGTCTCGATCTCCTGACCTCGTGATCCACCCACCTCGGCCTCCCAAAGTGCTGGGATTACAAGCGTGAGCCACCGCGCCCGGCCAAATGTTTGCTTTTTTAAAATCTGAAAACAATGATTGTTATGAGAGTTCTTTTCTGGCATTTGTGTTTAATCATCAATTCCATCATTTCTTTGGCAAGGTCTACCTCTGTTGGTTCAAAGGACAATTGCAAGGACGATTGTGCTTCAGGAAATAGTAGGAAAAGGTAGATTTGGTGAGGTGTGGCATGGAAGATGGTGTGGGGAAGATGTGGCTGTGAAAATATTCTCCTCCAGAGATGAAAGGTCTTGGTTTCGTGAGGCAGAAATTTACCAGACGGTCATGCTGCGACATGAAAACATCCTTGGTTTCATTGCTGCTGACAACAAAGGTATTTCCAATCTAATTGTGTTCAACAAGTAAAAAATGTCTAGAGCGAGACTCTGTCTCAAAAAAAAATGTTGTCTAGTATCAGATAAGAAAAAATAAATTCATCTCTTCTTTTTTTTTTTTGAGACAGAATCTGGCTCTGTCACCCAGGCTGGAGTGCAGTGGCGCAATCTCGGCTCACCGCAAGCTCTGCCTCCCGGGTTCATGCCATTCTCCTGCCTCACCCTCCCCAGTAGCTGAGACTACAGGCGCCCACCACTACGCCCGGCTGTTGTTTTTTTTTTTTGTATTTTTAGTAGAGACACGGTTTCACCGTGTTAGCAGGATGCTCTTGATCTCCTGACCTCGTAATACGCCCGCCTCGGCCTTCCAAAGTGCTGGGATTACAGGTGTGAGCCACTGCGCCCGGCTCATCTTTCGTTTTAAGAAAGTCTATATGAAAGTCTAATTTATATAAAATCCTTTCCTCTTTCCCACGGATAAATGTACATAACCATACAATGAAGCAGGGCAAATGAGTGATGGGAAATCATGATGTCCGGATAGCCAGGGTGGTGCTTAAAATGTTTGCTGACTGGTTTGGTGCAGGAACCAACTAATCAGAACAGAAGCCTCAACTGGAACAGAATCCTGGAGAACTCTGCCACGCTAGGTTTACCCATTAGTTGCTGCTTGGTCATGAAGAGATATGGAGGCATCTGGGTGTCTAGGGCAAAGGAGTATCATTGGGAGTTTTTGTTTGCTTTATTGAGACAGAGTCTCGCTATGTTGCCCAGGCTGGAGTGCAGTGGCATGATCTCAGCTCACTGCAACCTCTGCCTCCTGGGTTCAAGCGATTCTCCTGCCTCAGCCTCCCAAGTAGTCCCAAGTAGCTGGAACTACAGGTGCCTGCCACCACGCCTGGCTAATTTTTGTATTTTTAGTAGAGACAGAGTTTCTACTCTCTGCCAGTCTGGTCTTGAACTCCTGACCTCGTTATCCGCCCCCCTCGGCCTCCCAAAGTGCTGGATTTACAGGCTTGAGCCACCACCTCCTGAGCCTGGCTCAGGAGTTTTGAATAGCAGCTATTTACCAACCAGGACAGAAATATTTCAATATTTTAATAACCATTACAGACATACCAATTAATACTAGCTGAATGTTCAACTTTGTTAGGGCTGTATTTTTCATCCGTATAACAGCCTTCATCTTCAAGACTCAAATTTTCTAAAAATATTATCTCTTTTGATTGTATTAGAATGCTGGCAAGCAAGACAATTTTAGTGAACTTTTCTATTAATGTTACTTTGAGCACGATTTGTATCTTGAGGCCACCATTAACGGTGCCAAGTAGTGTTTGTTATTTTTTGAGTTTCATGGAGCAAGTCAGAGCATCAGCTTTCTGATATTTAAAATAAGTTCTCATAAAATATTGTACCTATGCTTGTATAATCACAGATTGGATATAAACTTCGTTGATTATCTATGCTTTTTCTCTTCTTTTTTACAAAATTGTTACTCATCTAACTGTTCATTAATGCCCCTAATAGGCAACAAAAGTGAGGAAAACTTGATTCAGTCAACTTTTAAACTTTAGCTCCAGTTAGTAATACTCATGAAGAACTTTGGTAGAGTCAAGACTGTAACCCCAATCTAAAAAAAGGGTTAAGACAAATTATCTATGAATGTCAAGGATCCACCATTGCCTGTGAAAATTAAGAACCTATAGTTAATTTTATCTAATATACACTTAATCATAAAAGTGTTCATTATTAATTGGATGGAAAAAGAGAAGCTTAGCATTTAGCATACATTTTGGCCATAATTATGTTTACTGATGATTTGCCATTTCTGATTTGCTAAGGAGAAATGGGGTAAAGGCAAGATGGCTAACAAAAGCAGTTCTTTCCAAATTTGTAACTACATATACTTTGAAACTATATCCAGATCACTGAGGATGAGACATTTCTCATTTAGCTGTTAAGAATGTTTTCTTTTCCCTCCTAATCTTGAGCTGAACTGCCTACTGGTTGGATTAATCAGCAATGCTGTCAAAGCAGTTATGACTGTACATGGATCATCTTCATAGGCTAGTTTAATCATGATGTTTATTGGATTATAAAATAATATGCATTGGCCAGGTACAGTGGCTCACACCTGTAATCCCAGCACTTTGGGATGCCAAGGTGGGTAGATCACCTGAGGTCAGGAGTTCGAGATTAGCCTGGCCAACATGGTGAAACCCCGTTTCTGCTAAAAGTACACACACACACACAAATTAGCTGGGCTTGGTGGCAGACGCCTGTAATCCCAGCTACTCAGGAGATGGGGGCAGGAGAATTGCTTGAACCCAGGAGGCAGAGGTTGCAGTGAGCCGAGATTGCACCACTGCACTCCAGCCTAAGCGACAGAGAGACATTCTGTCTCAAAAAAATGAATAAATAAAAAATAATAGTAATAATAATAATATGCACAAGACATGTCCTTGGTTTTCTCTTCTTGAGTTTAACCGGTCTACCTCTATCATCTCTTAACTTGTCAGTGGCTTTTTGCATGATTCCAAATGATCTCTAACTTCACTTTCATTTTTTAATTCCTTTACCTTTTGCAACATTGACAGTTTCACTCTTTAGTCAACTGTCTGACAAAAGCATTGATGTGAGAGGGCAAGATAGTCACTTGTGTCAATCAGGGAGAGAGGTGTGAGTAAGGGTTGTTTTTATATGTTGTATGTTAATGAGCTTTACCTTGTTATGTTGACTTTTAAATTCTTAGGAAATTTTATCACTACCCAGATTTGGAAATTAAATATTTGGATAACAAAGAGCTGTTGTACATACAGCATCTGGACAGATAGGTCCTTAGCAAATGTTCATTATAGATCCTTTCCCTGAGTGTCAGAACTGGTCAGGACTGCCCAGGGTTACTGTAGACATTTTATTTCAAAAGCTAAAGCTCACTCTACTAATATGTAGAAAAGTTTTAGGGTAATTTCTTTTCTGAAAGTCTTTTATAAGATGGATTAGGTTTTGGCTAAATGAGGTAAATTATTTGAAAATGTCTAGTAATTGTGTTTGGCTCTTACTATAAGCTTTTGGGGAAAATAATCAACTCTATATTTTGAAAGGTGAATAACATCAACATTTTTAGAACGTTAGAGCTTTTATGATAGAAATAATACTTTGCATAAATTTGTTATATTTCTGATCTTTATTGGTATAATTTTTCTTAAAAGCTCAGAGTAATTTATAACACACACTGAGCCTAAATGCATCTCTCAGTGGTTTCTCCTATAATGTGGTTACTATTGCCAGCAGGTATTGATAGAGAGGAAATAAGAAAGGAGTTGTTCAGTTGTTAGAATCAATCACAACCTCACAACTTTCTATTTTTATGGTGGGCACATATAACAAGTTCCAACATATCAATATCTTCAGGAATTCATTGAGAATTTTTTCTTTACTAACTTGGACTGTAAGCATTACCACTGAAGCAATTAATTTTGCTTTGTTAACAATACAGATTAAACACTGATATTTGTTAAAAGCTTTGGCTTCTTTCTCAATATGTATTTACAACAACAAAATTATATTTTCTTGTTAGATAATGGAACTTGGACTCAACTTTGGCTGGTATCTGAATATCATGAACAGGGCTCCTTATATGACTATTTGAATAGAAACATAGTGACCGTGGCTGGAATGATCAAGCTGGCGCTCTCAATTGCTAGTGGTCTGGCACACCTTCATATGGAGATTGTTGGTACACAAGGTATGTATTTCCTTTTCATTTTTTTTCCAGTTTGAATGTGAGGATAGAAGTACTTATATTTTAATTTATTAGGAATAATTAATTATTATTTCTTTAGGCTGGACATGGTGGCTTATACCCATAATCCCAGCATTTTGGTAGCCTAGGTGAGAGGATCACTTGAGGCCAGGAATTTGAGACCAGCCTGGGCAACATAGTGAGATCTCCATCTCTACCAAAAAAAAAAAATCTGGTTGTGGTGGCATGTGCCTTTAGTCCCAGCCACTTGGGAGGCTGAGGTGGGAGGATCACTTGAGCCTGAAAGGTCCAGGCTGCAGTGAGTTACGATTGCACCACTACACTCTGGTTTGGGTGACAGAGCGAGACCCTATCTCAAAAAAAAAAAAAAAAAAAAAGTAAAGAAACACTAAAGGTAATTTTTAAAGCTAAAGGTGTTGTCATGATATAGCCAACTCTCATCAGTATGCTCACTGTTTTGTATCTTATCCATGATAATATTTAAAAAAATTTATTCCTAGTGGTTCTGTCTTTGCCATTTAGCATATGTACCCAGAGATCTTGCTTTAGTGGCAAATGTCCTATATTCAGAGAATACAAATAATTTAAATGTTTACCTTTGATAATTAAAAAAGTAATTGGAAAGTATAATATGATTTTGAAAAAAATATTTGTATATCATGTACTTGAAGCTAAATAGTACCTACTGCCATTTCTATTTGTTGAGTTAAGAGGTTGGCTCTAGAGAGTCAATTAGTCTAGACAGGTCAGTGGTTCTCACATTTGAACTCATGATCTCTTTACACTCTTAAAATTATTGAGGACTACAAAGGTTTTTGTGTATGTAGCTTACATCTATTACCATTTACAATATTAGAAATTAAAATTGAGGAATTTAAAAGTACTTATTAATTTGCTTAAAATAACCAATTAAATGTTAACATAAATATTTTAAATACAATAACATTTTTTTCTAATACAAAAACTGATTAGGTGAAAATAATGGTTTTGTTTTACATTGTTGCAAATCCCTTTAATGTCTGTTTTAATGTCTAGATTTTCATACCTGTTCTTCATTCCGTCTGTTCTCATATGTTGTTTTGGTTGAAATATGTGAAGAAAAGATGGCGTCACACAGATGTGTAGTTAGAAAAGAGTTGCAAGGACCTTGGGGATCTTTTGGCTACAACTGAGAACTGCTGGTGTGGGGTAATAGAAGTTTTCAGGCTTGTTTTGTAAAATAATATTTGCCATGTTCTTATGAGCACATAGCAGTACTAATTCTTTCCCCATCTATTAAAAAATATTTACTAGTGATCTAGTCATCTAGTGCTCTAAGCAACAGAGGCATGATGAACAAAACAGCTACTGTCCTTACTCAGTTTACAGTTTACTTGGGAGAGACAGATGATTCAGCATGTACATAAATAAACAAGATAATTTAGATAGTGACAAGAGCTTTGAAGAAAACTCTTTTTGAATTAGCTCATTTTGAGCTGTCTTCAGGATGATTTCTCTTGAACAGTCTCCAGTAAAGAAAAAAATGGATATGTTCTTCTTATGCTTCATAGGTAAACCTGCTATTGCTCATCGAGACATAAAATCAAAGAATATCTTAGTGAAAAAGTGTGAAACTTGTGCCATAGCGGACTTAGGGTTGGCTGTGAAGCATGATTCAATACTGAACACTATCGACATACCTCAGAATCCTAAAGTGGGAACCAAGAGGTAAGATGACTGACTTGGGTAGCGTAGTAAGATGTGAGAGCACCCAATAAGCAAGAATGTCCTCATGTGTGTGGAAGAGGCTCAGGTCCAAATGGGAAGCCACTGGGCCCAAGAAATCCGGAAGTCTTCTCTGGATCACTGAGAAGTTAGTGGGCACAATGGTTATAAAGCAAGGAGAGTTGGCATTTTGGGCCATATGGATTGCAGCCATTTAGGTAGAGTCCAGTGGAGAGAAATGGTGGAAGAGATAGTGGTGTATTATTTTTAGTGTGCCATCTTCTGAGAATGCATTTTCCTACAAATAAGAAAAAAAGTCAGCAGTATGTAGCTCCTCCAAAGCCTTTATCTCCCATAAATGAACTGAAACTCAGGACTAGTTCTACATATTCAGGTTCTATACAACAGACACAGAATCAATATGTTGAAATAGATAGGTAGGGACTCTATATGCTAGATGCACTTATGTGCTACTATATTCCCTTATTCTTTAAATATATTATATAACAATTTATGTATTACCTATACTTATAATTAAGTCTCCCAAATTGATATGTATTAAGATAATATGAGTTTGGATACAATTCTCACTTTCAAGGAACAGAATCTCTGAAGATTAAGAATGAGCATGAAGTAACAACATATACCACACATGTGTCAGGTCAGGCCCATTAGGAATGAGATTTCTGGTGTTTTTCTTGTTATAGCCAGCCTGTGGCCATATGGCCAGCCTAGTTCCAATTCTTCTTACTTGAATTTCAGGCTCTACATTACTTTGGCAAAATTCCAGAGTTCTTAACCTTGAAATTAGAAACAACCAAAATATTTTCTTGGAGTTGTTAAAGGCCCTTGAGAGTAGAGAAATTCTAAGTTGCTATAGCTGGCCTTCAAGCTGTATTTGAGATTCCAGGACAGTGCCTGTGAATGCCTCTTGTGATTCACTGGGAGACTTTAATAAGCCCCGGGAACACTTCGGGGCAGTTTATTCACACTGGGCAGCCCTAAGGAACTTCTTTCCCCTGTACAAGAAAAGCCTAACCTTGCCCATCTGATTATCCCCACATCAGGAACCTTCAGGGAAGCCTTGGATGCTGGATTCCTTCCGAGGATCTAACGCCCTTGCAAGAACTTGGGAGGGTGTTGTATCCTCACTTCAGTATTCTGGGAAATCTCCAAAATCTCCCTAGTACAGCAAGGCTCAGTCAGGCCCATGGACTGTAGATTTCTTATACTGACTCTTGTTCAAACATGGCTATATTTTTTGGAGCAAATGTGTAATAAAATTGTTTACTGAGAGAAAGTATGGGTGGAGTGCTGCTGAGCACACTTGATGGTTGAGTCAATAATGTATTCTCTAATTTTATTCTATTATAGTGCCTCAAATCTGCCTTTTAAAATGGCATAAGCTATCTTAATTTATTAAGACTGTTTTACTGGACTGCTATAAAGTCATACACAGAATCTGAAATGTACATGTTTTTGAAGGTATATGGCTCCTGAAATGCTTGATGATACAATGAATGTGAATATCTTTGAGTCCTTCAAACGAGCTGACATCTATTCTGTTGGTCTGGTTTACTGGGAAATAGCCCGGAGGTGTTCAGTCGGAGGTAAAATTTTGGAAATATCCTTTGTGTTTGCCTTTCCTTGATACTCTGAATACAAGATGTAATATTCTATCTTTTTTCCCCAAGCACTATATTCAATCAGTTTTTTAGTATTTAAGAGAATACCTTTTGGTGATATATTTCCAGTGGCAAAAGTGGGATATCTTACATGTAATGGAGATTTTATATTGTGATTACTGCTTAGTGGGGTGACAGTTCTGATAATTTTTATTTCCATATGACACTTTATGAAGTACTTGAAAATTATTTGAGTTTGTAAACTGTAAGCTGGTATTCCTAACTTATATCCCAAATAAGTTAAATGATTTGCTGAGGCAACAGGACTTGAAGGGTTCAGTTTCTTAAGCTTTTCTTGTTTTTTTTCTTCCCTGTGATGTGATAAATACTGTGGGGTTGGATAAAGGTGTGGGAAGAGGTGGGCAAAGACAAACTTCCTACCTTTACTGCTCCCAGCAGTTTAGAACTTAATAATGCACCTGGGCGTGGTGACTCGTGCCTGTAATCCCAACACTTTGGGAGGCTGAGGCGGGCGGATCACTGAGGTCGGGAGCTCGAGACCAGCCTGACCAACTTGGAGAAACCCCGTCTCTACTAAAAATACAAAATTAGCCGGGCATGGTGGCTCATGAGCTGCGATTGTGCCATTGTACTCCAGCCTGGGCAACAAGAGCGAAACTCCGTCTAAAAGAAAAAAAAAAAAGTACTTAATAATGAGAGGAAGAATTAGGGAGGGGGAAGCCCTATAAATATGTCTGATGAAACAGTTGCATCAGTGGAGAAAAAGTTAAATGCTGGTAGAAAATGGTTTAGCGTTTCTACTTTCAAGTAAGACAGACTTAGGACTAAGCGTTGGTTTAGCAATTCCTTGAATGTCCAACTTCAGGCAAGTTACTTGTAATTTCCCCATCTGTAAAATGAAGATAATACAAAAACTTATCCCTTGGGCTTTAAGGATTTAATGAATTAATTCATGTGAATCTTTTAGTACAGAGCCAGTTCACAGTAAACATTCAATTAAAGACCTGCCATTATTAAACTATTGTCATTTTTTTGCACTTTGTATTGATGTCATTTTGCATTACATTAATCTCATTTTTAAAAAACCTTGCAGACTTTATGAAAAGCTTCTAAGGTTAAAATTATGTCTCAATGAGCAAACATACATACTTTTTCTCTTTTATTCATAGATGATATTATAAAACATTCAGGGATCTAAAACTGTTTATAGAAGCAATAGAGTTATAGTGGTGCTGAATGTGGACACTAGGGTTTGAATTACAGATTTGCCACTTACTAGCTCTATGTCTCTGAACAAATTCATAACATTCTGTGCTTCGGTTTCCTCGCCTATAAAACAGAAATAATGTTGTACCTTCTTTAGTCAGTAGTTTTGAGGACTGATCAGTTAAAACCTGTAAAGGCCTTAAGGCAATGCATGGCAAATAGCAAGATTTCAAACATGTTAATAATTCTTTATAAAAATTTCATATGGATATTAGTCTAGATTTGCTTTTAGATTTTGTCCTTAACTTTTCTTCTACTGTAAAAATGGTAATTTAGCAGACACGAATTATAGTTAGTTGTCTATGGCATGTCTTACATATTTTAAGTTAAAAGCACTGCAGTTAATTAAAAAGATTTTATAAGGGATTTCTTGGAATTTAAGTAGTATTCTAATAATTGAGGTCGTCTTTGTCTTTGAGACTCTTTAAATATTAATCTTCATGTTGAACTGTCTATCTTCAACAACCTTTGGCTTCTCCAGAACATTCTCAGGTTCAGTAGTTCTAAAGTCTAAATGTAAGAAACCCAACGTTAAAAAGATTGCCTAAAAGTTTTCAAAGAGAGAAAGCTGTTTTGTTTTGAAAAAATTATCTGTTGGAAAAATATACCTACTTCATTCACAAAGCAATGAAGCTGTGCTACAAATTTCATAATCGGAAGAAAGTAGGCATTACTTTTAATTGTATAATGGCATTTTAATTGAATAAAAATTTACATAATTTTAATAATAGAAAAATATAAAACTTATTTTATATAATTATAAAATAGAAATGTTATATATTATATAATTATAAAATTATGTTTTATATTTATATAATTATAAAATTATGTTTTATATATTATAATTTTATATAATCTTATGTAAATTTTACAGTTATGAAAACATTTATAATACAAAATTTTATAACTTTATGTAACTATTCAACTGGGTGATTTAAACTTATATCCTTGATTTTATAGTGACACATTATTTTAATAAACTTGACTTTCCAGTTCCCTGGGGTGTCACTTGTGCCTAGAGAACTTAATTGGTATTATTTAAAATAGACATCTTTGTTTATTATTTGCACATGGAAATTTATTACACAAATTTCTTACAGGAATTGTTGAGGAGTACCAATTGCCTTATTATGACATGGTGCCTTCAGATCCCTCGATAGAGGAAATGAGAAAGGTTGTTTGTGACCAGAAGTTTCGACCAAGTATCCCAAACCAGTGGCAAAGTTGTGAAGTAAGGCCATGTTTTTATCTATATTTTTCTTACTATATTTTTCAGGTGAGTATCAGGGAGACTTTTCAGAGACCATATAGTTTTTCCTTTTTAATGTAAGCATCCAATTCATTCCATATATGTAGACATATGTCTTTTTATAAGTCTTCAGAAGGATTTTTTTCCCTTTAGTGCTGTGCATGCATAATGCTAGGTTACGTGACAGTAACAAATCCTGAAATCTCAGTGGCATTCCACAAGACTTTATTTCTTGCTTACACAAACTGCTCTGCAGGTTAGGCAACTCTTCATGACAACTGTTCTCATTGCAGTAACTCAGTAATCACTCTGATTTGATCCCTGGACACATAGTTTCCAGATCTCTAGGTCAGGTGAAGAGAGGAGCTGGAGGATCACACACTGACTCTTTAATGCTTTGGCATCAGGTGACACACATCTCTTCCACTCATGGCTCTTACCAGAACTTGTCACATGGTCCCACCAAACTGCAGGGGGGCTAGGAACTGCAGGGAACATGGGTAGACTCAGTGGGTAGTTAATGTCTCTGCCACCCAGAATATTACAATTCCAATCATCTTTATATTCAATAAGTTATACCTCATCTCTAACCTGCTAAAGTTTGAACTTATTCTCTCATTAGAAAAGCTCCCTCACATCAGAGACTCCATTGTTATTTATCTCGTCATGTCCAGCAAACCAGTATTTAACCATAATGTACTAGACAAACAGTAAATTGTTATTGCAATGCTTGTTATGCCTTATGTGAAGACAGAGATTTTTTTCTAGCTCTTACAAGGAAAAAGAGTAGAAGGTGGGAAAAAGACTCTAAACCATCTAACTAGTTTCAGAACCATTCTGATACTTTAATCACTCTCATTTCAGTTATTGCTGTCTAATTTTTGCCATATTTTAATGTAATGAATGAGGTCTTTTTTAGGTGATGTCTTTTAGTCTGGCTTTGTTTTAGGGAATATTTTATATAGTTGCCTTTTTGCCTCATTTTTCTGTTCTTTCATGTTTCTCAACCCTTTTCTAATTTTATCATGTTTCTCAACCCTTTTTCTAATTTTATCTTCTCAACCCTTTTTCTAATTTCTAATTCAAAACACAAGATTTGTGTTTTGTTATTTTTATGTTTTGTGTAGATGTCTTACCTACATACTTGAGAAGCAAATTTTGAAGCATTTATAATTTAATTGAAATTAAATTAAAAACTTTCTAATATTAATAATTTATGTACATGAAACAATATAAACTTACAGTGTTTAAAGTATAATAGAATGAAAACTAGTAAATCCACTACCAGGTTTGAAAAATAGAACATTTTCAATACCTTTGAAGATTCCTTACCCCCTGAGAGGTTACTTATATTATAATCAATTATTTCTTTACTATTTTCTTGCTTTGCTTTTGAGTTTTACTATATGTATTTTTTTTAGAATATATACATACATCCAGAATAACAATATGTTGTTTACTTTTGCATATTTGTGAAACTTACATGATTGAAGTTTACTGTAGATATTCTTTTCAAAATGTTTTTACTCTCCATTATATATGTGTAGCTATAATCTATCTATTTTCATTGCTGTGTAGTATTCCATACAATAGAAGCATGTGCTATATCTATGAGGTGATGATACAGCATTTTCCTTTAGTTTTTTAATGCAATGACTTACATTTATAGATTTTCCAGTGTTAAACCAAATATACATTCTTGGAATAGACCCAACATAGTCATTTTAGTGTGATCAATTTTGTACATTCCTGATATATGCATTTTTTGTCCAGTACTTTGTTTCCGTCTTGTTTTATGTCAATCTCATGTAATAGATATTGGCCTCATTTTATACCATCATTATTTAGACTTATTCACGTTTATCATTTTCTTTGCTCAACATTTCTTCTTACCTCTCAAATCATTTTCTGACTTCCTGATGTGAATCCTTTAAAAGTATTTTATTTAATTTTTTTGGAGAAGGCCTAGTGGTTGTAAGATTTTTCAGTTTGGGGGTATCCAAAATGTCTTTATTTTGTCCTCAATCTTGAACAAATAGTTTGTCTAACCACAGAAATTTAGGTTAACTGTTATTTTCTCTAAACACCTTAAAGTTATTATTCCACTATTACCTGTCTTCCATTATTGCTATTGAGAAGTCAGCAATAATCAATCAATACATTTTTAGTTAATTTATCTTTTCTTTATGACTACTTTTAAGAACTTCTCTGTCTTCAGCATTCTGCAGTTTCTCTATGATGTCTTCAGTATAGATGTCTCTTGGTTAATCTTGCTTGGAATATTTGGACTATCTGATTCTAGTGGTTTGTGGCTTTCCTCAGTTCTGGAAAATTTGGAGTCATATTTCTTCAAATAGTTTTTCTCTCATTGTTTCTATTACTCAGTTTTGGAGAACTCATTAGATGCATGTTAGAGCTTTCATTACACTTTGCTTTTTTTATTCACTCATATTTTCTATATTTGTGTCACTTTGGTATGTATCTCTCAAGATTTATTTCTCAGTTCTTTAATTCTGCCTTCAGATATGTCTAATTTGCCATTTAACTCATCCATTGAGTTTTCTACTTTATTTTTTTATTTTTTTTGAACCTTTATTTTAGAGCATTTAGACTCTTTGTATGTGCCAAGCGTGGTTCAGTCCGTAGGGATATGCTGATGAGGGGGCCACAATCCTGTCATCATGGAACTTAGAGGGTAATGAGGAGTCAGGGCAGAGAAGTGAACAACGTATATGTTGCTCAAAGCTGGAGGGAGAATTCATGCTCTCCTGAACTCTAGTCCATGGTCCTGCATAGCTACTTTATTTATTTATTTTTTTGAGATAGAATCTTGCTCTGTTGCCCAGGCTGGAGTACAGTGGCATGATCTCAGCTTACTGCTACCTCCACCTCCCAGGTTCAAGTGATTCTCCTGCCTCAGCCTCAGGAGTAGCCGGGATTACAGGCATGCACCACCATGTTGGCCAGGCTGGTTTCAAACTCGTGACTTCAGGTGATCTACCCGCCTCGGCCTCTCAAAGTGTTGGAATTACAGGTGTGAGCCATCGCATCTGGCCAATTGTTGTATTTTTGCTATCAAGGTATTTTATTGGTACTTTTTCACTTTCTAAAACATTCTCATTTTTTACTCATATTTTGTATTTCTCTTTCCTTTAAAAAACATATTTTATATGCTTATATCATTTAATTCTAGCATCTAATGTTTTTATGGGCCAAAACTACTATTTACAATTGACTCTTGCTTATGGTACCTTTTTTCCTTATGTGTTTGTGAATTTTCATTAAGAGCTCAGGTTTACTGCAATGTTTAAAGGCACGGGCTTGTTTTTTCCTTCACCAAGAGCCAAGACTTAGGCAATTTCCATTAGAAGGACTTAGGCAATTTGCCTTAGAAGGTTTCAGGGAAATAGTCATCCTTAAATTGAGGGCTTTCTAAGCATTTTTTTTTTTTTTTTTGGGGACAGAGTCTTGCACTGTCACCCAGGCTAGGGTGCAGTGGTGTGATCATGGCACACTGCAGCCTTGAACTTCAGGGCCTAAGCAATCCTCTCACCTCAGCCTCCTGCATAGCTGGGACCACCACACCTGGCTAAGTTTTTAAAATTTTTTGTAGAGACAGGGTCTCCCTGTGTTACCCAGGATGGTCTTGAACTCCTGGGCTTAAGCAATCCTCTCACCTCGGCCTACCAAAGTGCTAGAATTATAGGCATGAGACACTGTGCCTGGCCGGCATCTTGATCTGAAACTTTCTGTGTGCTGTGGGCTGTACTCTCTATTACATGCGATCCATCAATTCTGAAGTTCTAGACCATGAGAGTAGCAGATACCCCTATGGCAGCCACTTGCTTCAGCAGTTTCCTGTATTTCTCTGGTTTCATTCATTTTCATTGTTTTCCCCTCTTAGTATTTGTCTTATCTCTTTGCTAGTTCATTTTTAAAGTCCAGGATTTTTGATATTTATACTTGGATCATAATTTTTATTGTAGTATAATTTACATTTGGAAAAACTCACAGATCTTAGTATACAGATTGGTGAATTTTTTTCATATGTTTACACCTGTGTAACTCATCACCAACATCAAGATACAGGGAATTTCCAAGCCTTCCCATATCCCTTGATGTTTTTCATGTCCCATATTCCCCGAAATCAGTGGATTGAAACATTTTTTAGTTAGTCTCTACGAGGTTAATATTTGAGTTTTGATAGAATTTTTGAAGGGGTTTGACCCTAATCTTCTTATATTGTTTTAAATTTACTATTTCTTCATCAAAACTTAGTTAGCATCAATGGCAGGTACAGCAGTGCATGCCTGTGTTCCAGCTACTTGGAAGATTAAGCAGGAGTATCCGTTGAGCACAAGAGTTTGAGGCTGTAGTGTGTTATGCTTGCACCTGTGAATAGCCATTGCACTCCAGCCTGGTGAACATAGCAAGACACCATCTCTTAAAAAAAAAAAAAAAAGCTTAGCATCAATTCCTGGGTTTATGGCTTTACTTCTTTTGTGCTCTGTTTTATGTAGAGTAGCTGAAGTCTTTGATATTTTTTTTCTCCCTTAAAGGCACTCCGAGTCATGGGGAGAATAATGCGTGAGTGTTGGTATGCCAACGGAGCGGCCCGCCTAACTGCTCTTCGTATTAAGAAGACTATATCTCAACTTTGTGTCAAAGAAGACTGCAAAGCCTAATGATGATAATTATGTTAAAAAGAAATCTCTCACAGCTTTCTTTTCCATTTTCCCCTTTATGTGAATGTTTTTGCCATTTTTTTTTTGTTCTACCTCAAAGATAAGACAGTACAGTATTTAAGTGCCCATAAGGCAGCATGAAAAGATAACTCTAAAGTTAAACATGGGCAGGAGTTGACTTCATCCAATCTCTATGTTATGTTTAATTTTATTTTGAAAGCAACACCTCAACTCATCTTTTTATTTAATAAGAAAGAAATATATTGCAAAAGTATAAAATAAGCTCTATAAAAATGATATAGTCGTTAAGTTTTTATTTTACTTGAAGCAAGAGCACATGAATGAACAGGAAAAGATGTAAAAACATTTTTTTCTGAGATGAAAACATATTAATTAAACATGCAAACTAGAGCATGCTATCTTAAATAGAAATTTAGGTCATGCAATCTATGTTTCCCCCTTTTTAAGTTAGCAGGACTTTTTAAAAGTAAATATTGCTCTAAACTTTAATATATCAAATGTGAAAGTGGAGCTGCTCAGTGGAAGATGTAAGTGAGGTGGGTGTCCCACGTGCTTGGTCTCCCCTTCTGCTGTTCTCCTGTTCTTCATAATCCACTACTGCAGCAGTCCCTGAACCACTAAACTTGTTCCTTTCATTTACAAATAGATACCTGATATCCTGAGACACTGAGAAATGTCCTAGTCACACAGCTAATGGCAGAACTAGCACTAGGTCCAAATCTTGTGGTAATGAACACTGTAGGGTTAGCTAGCTTCCTACTTTCCCTTGAATAGTGATTTTCTCCCTATGTAATATCTTTTATTACGATATTTGTGGTTTAGTCATGCAGAAGGCATATTGAGTTATTTTGCAGAATCATAATGGACCCGCACGAAATCTCAGAACCATATCTGTTGACATTTTTTCTCATAGAAATATCATGGTTACCCCATTTGTTAATGAGTATTAATGTTTTCTGAACACTTCCAAAGATTAATCAAACATAAATATTCATTGTCTGAAAATGTCTTTAAGATACAATTCAGAGGTCCCTATTTCCTTTGTACATACACACTTAGAAAGAAAAGACAAAAAAGGAAGAGGAAGGAAGGAAATATTTTGAGAATATATTGAGAAGAATTAAGAAAACTCTTCAATGAAGTGAACAACCAAACCCTACAGAGGGTATCAGAAACAGCAAATAGATATTCCTCTACCCTTTCACAATGAGTGAGTACAGAAGAATGCTCATGATAGTTTTGCCTTCATTCTACTTTCTGTGGACACAGAGTAATGAATATTTAATGGGACATTGAATATGCCCTTCAAATCTATAATGCTACTTTGGTAAACAAGATTTAACATGATATCTTTTATGCTCCTAAAACATCTTTTTTCAAACTCCATTCCTTAGAATCTTCTACTGAGATGATCCAAGACCAAAAGTGTTCTTTGATACTTGCTTAGAAAGTGATAGTACATGTTAGCATATAATGTATTTTGAAGAGTGAAGTAAATGCTATTGATAACAGTAAAAAAAAAAAAAAAAAAAAAACTAATAACAGTAAAGAAATGCTGCTTGATTTTTTTTAAACTGGATTGCTCAGATTACCTGATCATGGTGGAATCCTTTTATTAAGAGGAGGGGAAACTTTACTATCCCATATTTAACTGTTCTATAAAGCAAAGCACAGCTTGGGTAATAGCGTTCTGAAGGATATACTTCTGTATTTTCTCATAGAGTACAATTTAGTGATTATGCTTCATTTCACTATGGAAATATGTTACTGAATCTGTCTTCATTTTACTGAGTTGAAATAAGGAAGGCAAAAAACTGACAGCTATGGAGTTTGCATGTACTTCCATACTCGTTAATGCTCTCATCCACTTATTAAATAATCATAGAGCACCCATGTCTTGCTTGCCACAATATCAGGTACAAGAGGGAATACAAAGATAGATAGGTCCTGCCCTCAGGGATTTTAAAGTCTAATTTGGGAATGGGAATAGGGATGTGAGTGTGTGGGGGAAGAAAATAAATTGACAGATAAAATACGAAGTGGGATGTCTTGAGTTCTGCATGACAGTGGATTTCTAGGATAGGTCTGAAAATTGCTTTCATTTGCAACACACTTAGAAAGTAGCTTTATTTGGATATTACAGACAATCTAAATATATCATCAGTTTTTAAAAGTGCCTATGTGAAGTGATTTTTAAAAAGAGCCTATATGAAGGGGTAATCTTGCTTGTGCTTGTTACTAATTTCTCTTAGATTGTTTTTCTGCATATATAAGAACGAAATTATTTATTTACTATGGTTGTACGTGCCTCAAATAAACAAGAATGATATTTCCTGTTTTATTTACTTATGTCGGGTAAACATGCTTATTGAATTTTTGAGAGGATTTTTTAACATCTCCATTTTTTTTGTCATTATGTTTTGTAGCTTATTTGAGGGTGTCTAAATATAATTTCGTATTTTATTGGTTCAACTTTCACTCTGAAGAAATCCGTATGTTAGTACATTTTGAGGTATTTTTCTTGTTCTTGTGTTGGTTAACTATGACTCTTAACTGAGTAGTCTTATATTTCAATTACAAAATACATTTTTTAAGAAAGAGAATAGAGCAGCAAAAATGATAAGGAAAATGTTAAAAGTTGTAATATTTCCTTTACTCTTAACAGGATTATATATAGAACATGCTCACATACAAAAATAGGATGATGAAGTTTAGAGCATAAGGCAGGCTTCTTGTATATACTTATGCTGTCAAATGTTATATTGTTTTTAATGGAGTCCCATTGTGTAATATATTTATTTCTTTTACATTTTGTTATAAGCAAAAAAAAAAAAAAAATTCTCCTTAGGTTAGGTTCAGAGTATCAGTGTTCTTTACTCCTTACAGATATTTTGGCTTTGGGGTATAATACAAGACTTGGGAAAACGCTATTATGAATTTTCAGTACTGTATAAAGTGGTGTTGGGATTTAAATGCAGCATCACTTTCTGAAAATAAGAGAAACATTATTTGTTGTCAGTATTTCAGCATGAACTTGTTGCCTTGTAAATTTTGCCTTTAAGTTTGTAATTGGTACAGATTCTGTTGTATGCTTTCTTCTATGTCTAAAATATTTGGCATGTCACATCTAGAATTCTTAATTTATGTTCTGACTTGAGAGTTAAGTGAAACATGACTGTCGTGCACTATTTTAGGCATAGCACTTGCTTTTCATCTTTATACTTTCAATTAACTTTGCATTTTAAATTTCCATGATTGTATGAAAATAGTAACCTGGTTGCAGTATCTGAAAAAATTAAAATTAGCTTTTATTTAAAAATGAAAATCTACAATAGATTCATTAGGTTAGAAGTTCCAGAATAATTTATTATTTTATTACACCTACTATTGTAGAATTACTAATAAAACAAAACAAAACTACTTCTATTTTCCTGGAATTTTGCCACCATGTGACTTATTGGGGCAGAGAAAACTCAGGGTTATCTTTGAGTCTGCGCAAAAGTACCAGGGAACCTGCTTAGCAAATCATCTGAAAACAGGGAGCTGATGTTTGCCATTATACAAAGTTTGAGTAAACAACTTAAAATTGCTTGCTAGGGTATAGTCTTTGATTGAAATAAGTATGAGAATGTATTTCGCTAAATAAATGTATTTAAAATATAGAAATTTTATTTCCCACTGGAAAATTAAGAAAGTAACAGTACCAAATGAATAAAAGCTGGCAGTTGATGTCTTCAATAATCATTCCCTTAAAATAAATTCACAAACACATCATTACAAGCTACTTAGAAATGTTTAGTATTCGTATCTTAAAATGGCACCATTGTGGTTTTCAAAGATATTTTAAACATCTTTTGTGAAACATACCATTTCTGTTTGACAATGCTTTGTTCTAGCTTTGTGTGCTGATACCTACATGGAATTTTTCTGCTATTTTAGTGAAAACAGTAATTCTTTTATCTTGAGAGCTGCTTCTAAATAACAAAAAAGTCAATTGGAATGTAAATTTTTTAAAAATGTGAATATTAAATAGAATTTTTATAATATGGGCATTTTTCAAAACATTTTAATGAAAATATATAGATATTTGACTTTCTTTTTTCCATCTAGCCTTGCCTTATATTTCATTATTTTCCTCACTTTTTTTCTTAATATTCCCTCACTGTCTTTCAACATTATCATTAGTTCCTAATTTTAAAAATAACTATTATTTAACTTAACCATCTGGAATTTAGCCTTCTAATGAAAGAGAATCCCTTAGTACTCTCAGAGATTATATAACTTTATTCCAATTTTGTTTAGATGACGAAACCAAGGATCAGAGATTAAATGACTACTAGTTATTAGCAGAACTCTTATGAAAGCCTGGTGGTGACACCTAGCATTGTTCCCTGCCGTATCCCCAACTTTTACTGATTAAAAATTAATTCGCATGCATCTAAACCTACCTTGAATGCACACTAACGTAATGTGCCATTCAATGATGACGATAAAATCCCACTTCTCTTTGTGTTTCTACTAAAATAATTTACTCACTCAGGGTGAGGTCAGTGAGAAAAACTAAACTAGGCTAAGAAAGAGTTGTAGAATGGTTGTCGAGCTAAGTAGGCAACCACTGGGGTGCTGATAAAATTAATGGATAAAATTTAGGAACTGTGAGAGTATAGAATTTCTTAGTGCAAGTAATGATTAGAGAAGCTTCCTGACATCCCCTACCCTTTCTGTAAGGATTGTTCTTTCTCTTTGTACCTTGGAATGGGGGTGATAGGTGATTTGATAGCTGAATTTGGGACTATGTCCAGTGGGATATTGTCTGACTTTTCTCTTTCTCTTTTTTTTTCCCCTCAGTTTCTCATTAGTTTGTCTTTGGCATTCATCTTCTTTTAGTGCATTAAAAAATGTTTGGCAGATCTTATCATTCCCAAGTCACTCTATAATTCCTGTATTTCTTTAGTTATTGTTTAACCTGTCCAAACTTCTACACAATGAACTTCTTAACAAGATTTTAAGTTCCTCACCGACGTATAAGAGGTTTCACCTCATAACTTCTCCAGTAATCCTTCATTTGGCACTATAGAGTATTTGTTAGTGGCAGAGATGATTTTTCTTTTAAAACCTAAAAAGACTAGCTGTTAATTGTATTCTAGCTTTTAGCTAACAGATAAAGAATGTCTACTTTTGCTTTAATGCTAAATTCCACTTGAGAAATAGTGACTGGGAAAGACAATTTGAAATATATGCCCCATAATGTGATGGTTAAATTTATTTCTGCTCTTCCATAGCATTGCTTTGTTTTGCTTTTGACAAACTAAGCCATTATACTGTTAGTTTGGAATATAATACTACAGCAAAATTAGGTAACAATCCCTATTTTAAAATTCCCCTAACAATAATAGAACTGCCAGCATACTTTTCTCTTTCAGTTGTAGATGAATACATTTGAGAGAATATGAGCTCTATTTCATCCTAGATTTTAATATTTTCAGATGTGACTGTATTTCCTGATCATTGGTCCAAGTTATCCTAAAAGAAATTTTTCTCTCCAGACCTAACAGTTTTAACTGCAAGAGTTTACTGTGGGTTATGTTAATCTGAATTTTAATAGGGCCACTAAGAATCTGAGTGCTTTAGGAGATTACCCTTATACCCACTGCCATCACATCCAATCAGGCCTGTTGTGCTCTATACAAATCTTCCCAGCTGAGGGGCAGGTGTGGGCTAAAATCCACCTGCAGTTGGCTCCCAGACATAATTTTATATTTTACAGAAAAGCATCTTATTGGCTTATATATGTTTAAAGAATGGTCTGGCTTATACATCTTCAGAAAATGAGAATTAAAAAGTCAAAATAATTCTTGACATCTGCAAATTGAACAAAGAACTTAGAAGAAATAATACTTTATCTTTTCATCCTGGCATTCCTGAGAGAAGAAAAATTGATTATTTATCGTGTTGGTTTAATTTTTCAACCCAGACAATCTGCAGCAAGGCACATGGACCCTAATTTTGATATCGTCCATACAGTTTTCATTCTATGCATGAAGACAATTACTGACTTTGCCTGTAAAGAGAGAATTGTGTGCCTAAATTTTGTCTAACAAATGCAAGCATAGAATGAAATTCACTAATATTTCTATTTCTTCCATAGGCTAAATAATAGTAACTAAGTATTTTTAAGGACCCAGCCCTTTTTTTCTCTTTACACAAAATGAGAGTATCTGAGCCAAAATATTAAATTCTAGTTCATTTCCACAATGACTAGTGTGAAGCTCATGTACTCTTCTGATTCTAGACTGGAGAAGATTATTCAAACTTGATCTGTGTTTCAGGTTTTTAAATGTCCTAAAAACAGAAAATTAGATTCAGATCTCAAAAAAGGAATTTTGGATTGACTTTCAAAGTACTAATACTAATTATACTTTTCTTTTGGTAGCGTGACTCTTCTTATACCTAAGAACATATTACAAATGTCAAAACCATTGCATTTTGACATTGCAAAACATGCCTTGAACTCTTGAACTACTGTGAAAAGGATCACCGTTGTAAAGACTTTTTGTAAGCTAGCTGATACTCTTAAGTATGTAAAAAGATTGTCTTTCAGCCGACAGGCCCAAAGGAATGTATATAAGGAAGGAATATGAAAAAATAAATTAGGTTTTAAAATAAGAATTGGGCAATAAACTGTATCAAAAATATGTAGATGGATTTTAGTAGTTGTAATTTAAATGTTGAAGGTGAAGAGAATTTCAAACTCCAAAGAGAAATGAATGATATTCAGATGTTTCATTAATTTCTAGTCTGTGAAAATATGCATTTTATAGTAATATGTATAGACTTATTTTATTTAGAAATAATAGTGTTTTAGAATTTATTAAAAACTCAGTGATAGCCTTTATACCAAAATGTTTAACTTTACCAACAGCAAGTCATAAAAGTATTTATTTTAAAGCTTTTTAATATTATCGTGTAACTTTCATCTGTCTTCAGATGTAAATAATTATCTGCCTAAATGTTATATTTTTATGTATGCATTTTCTGAAAATGTATTGTTTTGTAAAGTGGGAAAGATAATAAGTCAAGCACTTCTTGCACTTGTTTCTGTCAAGCATATAGAACTCTATTTTAAATAAAGGAAGATGTGTCGTATTTTGGTTTTTATATAATTATGTTCTATTATTTTTAAATTGTGTTTTATTTGTATGCAGTGTATGCGGAGGGTGTTGGAGACTTAAATGCTGGCTCCAATGGGCACTGGAAGTTTACTTCCTTTGTTCCTTTCAACCAAGGAGTTATAGAATTCTAGAATTTCAGAGCTGGAAGGGATACTTCTTCTCTACATGGCATTTAGGACAATAGATTTTGTTCTTTTTTTCTACCACCCAACTGTTTTTTTGCACTTTTTAGACAATTACTAAATGACTACTGGGTTGACCTGCTCTCAAACCTAAAATAGCTCCCATTACACTTAAAATCACAAGTACATGGTCTACAAGCCTTTTCAGACACGGAACCAGACAACTGCTCTACCTTCATTTCCAGTGTGCCCACACTCATCCCCACCTGTTCTCCAGACCCTGGCTTCATTCTGTTCCCTGAACTTGCCAAATACATGCCTGTCCCAGGGCTTTGCACCCACTGTTTGTTCTTCCTGGAATGTTAAAGGTCTCTGTAAGAATGCCATCACACCAAATTAACCTTTCTTGCTACCCTTTCAAAAGTAGCACATTTTGACATTCACTACCCATTTCCCCTGTGTAATTTTTTCTTTACAGCATTTAGCATTAATCGGCATTCAATTATATATCTGCTAGTATGTAGTATCATAATGACTAAATCCTTGAGCACTGGAATTGGGAATTAGGGATCATTTCACTTATGTTCGAAGATACAGTTTTAAAATATTAAGAGTAATGTATTGTTTGGGACAGTAAAAAAATACTCTATGAAACTCATTATTCACACCCCAATATCTGCAATAAACATTAGGATTGTGTTTCAGACCCAGTCAAGAATAGTTCAGGTTAATTTCTAATTCATGATGGCTGTTTCAGAATGACATTATGAGAAGATTAAGTATTTGGTTTATATTCTGAACCCTACAAAGTTGGTGTTTTCTCAGACTTAGCATAAGAGAGGCAGAACACTGAATTGGTTTTATTTTTGGTATAGATTTTTTTTTTTTTTTTTTTTTCTGGAGTTTGCTTATTTTTTTATTTTCTTTAGTTTTATGTTTTTTTTTTTTATTGTTGTACATTTTCCTATTTTTATTTGTATATGTCCCTATTTCCCGTGAGTTTTTTTTTTTTTTTTTTTTATTATACTTTAGGGTTTTAGGGTACATGTGCACAATGTGCAGGTTTGTTACATATGTATCCATGTGCCATGTTGATTTCCTGCACCCATTAACTCGTCATTTAGCATTAGGTGTATCTCCTAATGCTGTCCCTCCCCCCTCCCCCCACCCCACAACAGTCCCCGGAGCGTGATGTTCCCCTTCCTGTGTCCATGAGTTCTCATTGTTCAATTCCCACCTATGAGTGAGAACATGCGGTGTTTGGTTTTTTGTCCTTGCGATAGTTTACTGAGAATGATGTTTTCCAGTTTCATCCATGTCCCTACAAAGGACACGAACTCATCATTTTTTATGGCCGCATAGTATTCCATGGTGTATATGTGCCACATTTTCTTAATCCAGTCTATCGTTGTTGGACATTTGGGTTGGTTCCAAGTCTTTGCTATTGTGAATAGTGCCGCAATAAACATACGTGTGCATGTGTCTTTATAGCAGCATGATTTATAGTCCTTTGGGTATATACCCAGTAATGGGATGGCTGGGTCAAATGGTATTTCTAGTTCTAGATCCCTGAGGAATCGCCACACTGACTTCCACAATGGTTGAACTAGTTTACAGTCCCACCAACAGTGTAAAAGTGTTCCTATTTCTCCACATCCTCTCCAGCACCTGTTGTTTCCTGATTTTTTAATGATGGCCATTCTAACTGGTGTGAGATGGTATCTCACTGTGGTTTTGATTTGCATTTCTCTGATGGCCAGTGATGAGGAGCATTTCTTCATGTGTTTTTTGGCTGCATAAATGTCTTCTTTTGAGAAGTGTCTGTTCATGTCCTCTGCCCACTTTTTGATGGGGTTGTTTGTTTTTTTCTTGTAAATTTGTTTGAGTTCATTGTAGATTCTGGATATTAGCCCTTTGTCAGATGAGTAGGTTGCAAAAATTTTCTCCCATTGTGTAGGTTGCCTGTTCACTCTGATGATAGTTTCTTTTGCTGTGCAGAAGCTCTTTAGTTTAATGAGATCCCATTTGTCGATTTTGGCTTTTGTTGCCATTGCTTTTGGTGTTTTAGACATGAAGTCCTTGCCCACGCCTATGTCCTGAATGGTTTTGCCTAGGTTTTCTTGTAGGATTTTAATGGTTTTAGGTCTAACATATAAGTCTTTAATCCATCTTGAATTAATTTTTGTATAAGGTGTAAGGAAGGGATCCAGTTGCAGCTTTCTACATATGGCTAGCCAGTTTTCCCAGCACCATTTATTAAATAGGGAATCCTTTCCCCATTTCTTGTTTTTGTCAGGTTTGTCAAAGATCAGATAGTTGTAGCTATGCGGCATCATTTCTGAGGGCTCTGTTCTGTTCCATTGATCTATGTCTCTGTTGTGGTACCAGTACCATGCTGTTTTGGTTACTGTAGCCTTGTAGTATAGTTTAAAGTCAGGTAGCGTGATGCCTCCAGCTTTGTTCTTTTGGCTTAGGATTGACTTGGCGATGCGGGCTCTTTTTTGGTTCCATATGAACTTTAAAGTAGTTTTTCCCAATTCTGTGAAGAAAGTCATTGGTAGCTTGATGGGGATGGCATTGAATCTATAAATTACCTTGGGCAGTATGGCCATTTTCACGATATTGATTCTTCCAACCCATGAGCATGGAATGTTCTTCCATTTGTTTGTATCCTCTTTTATTTCATTGAGCAGTGGTTTGTAGTTCTCCTTGAAGAGGTCCTTCACATCCCTTGTAAGTTGGATTCCTAGGTATTTTATTCTCTTTGAAGCAATTGTGAATGGGAGTTCACTCATGATTTGACTCTCTGTTTGTCTGTTATTGGTGTACAAGAATGCTTGTGATTTTTGTACATTAATTTTGTATCCTGAGACTTTGCTGAAGTTGCTAATCAGCTTAAGGAGATTTTGGGCTGAGACAATGGGGTTTTCTAGATATACAATCATGTCATCTGCAAACAGGGACAATTTGACTTCCTCTTTTCCTAATTGAATACCCTTTATTTCCTTCTCCTGCCTGATTGCTCTGGCCAGAACTTCCAGCACTATGTTGAATAGGAGCGGTGAGAGAGGGCATCCCTGTCTTGTGCCAGTTTTCAGAGGGAATGCTTCCAGTTTTTGCCCATTCAGTATGATATTGGCTGTGGGTTTGTTGTAGATAGCTCTTATTATTTTGAGATACGTCCCATCAATACCTAATTTATTGAGAGTTTTTAGCATGAAGGGTTGTTGAATTTTGTCAAAGGCCTTTTCTGCATCTATTGAGATAATCATGTGGTTTTTGTCTTTGGTTCTGTTTATATGCTGGATTACATTTATTGATTTGCGTATGTTGAACCAGCCTTGCATCCCAGGGATGAAGCCCACTTGATCATGGTGGATAAGCTTTTTGATGTGCTGCTGGATTCGGTTTGCCAGTATTTTATTGAGGATTTTTGCATCAATGTTCATCAAGGATATTGGTCTGAAATTCTCTTTTTTGGTTATGTCTCTGCCAGGTTTTGGTATCAGGACGATGCTGGCTTCGTAAAATGTGTTAGGGAGGATTCCCTCTTTTTCTATCGATTGGAATAGTTTCAGAAGGAATGGTACCAGTTCCTCCTTGTACCTCTGGTAGAATTCAGCTGTGAATCCATCAGGTCCTGGACTCTTTTTGGTTGGTAAGCTATTGATTATTGCCACAATTTCAGAACCTGTTATTGGTCTATTCAGAGATTCAACTTCTTCCTGGTTTAGTCTTGGGAGGGTGTATTTGTCGAGGAATTTATCCATTTCTTCTAGATTTTCTAGTTTATTTGCATAGAGGTGTTTGTAGTATTCTCTGATGGTAGATTGTATTTCTGTGGGATCGGTGGTGATATCCCCTTTTTCGTTTTTTATTGCATCTATTTGATTCTTCTCTCTTTTCTTCTTTATTAGTCTTGCTAGCGGTCCATCAATTTTGTTGATCTTTTCAAAAAACCAGCTCCTGGATTCATTAATTTTTTGAAGGGTTTTTTGTGTCTCTATTTCCTTCAGTTCTGCTCTGATTTTAGTTATTTCTAGCCTTCTGCTAGCTTTTGAATGTGTTTGCTCTTGCTTTTCTAGTTCTTTTAATTGTGATGTTAGGGTGTCAATTTTGGATCTTTCCTGCTTTCTCTTGTGGGCATTTAGTGCTATAAATTTCCCTCTACACACTGCTTTGAACGTGTCCCAGAGATTCTGGTATGTTGTGTCTTTGTTCTCGTTGGTTTCAAAGAACATCTTTATTTCTGCCTTCATTTCATTATGTACCCAATAGTCATTCAGGAGCAGGTTGTTCAGTTTCCATGTAGTTGAGCGGTTTTGAGTGAGTTTCTTAATCCTGAGTTCTAGTTTGATTGCACTGTGGTCTGAGAGACAGTTTGTTATAATCTCTGTTCTTTTACATTTGCTGAGAAGAGCTTTACTTCCAACTATGTGGTCAATTTTGGAATAGGTGTGGTGTGGTGCTGAAAAAAATGTATATTCTGTTGATTTGGGGTGGAGAGTTCTGTAGATGTCTATTAGGTCCACTTTATGTAAAAACGATGGTTAGATGCCACGAAGTAGGTGGCAATGCCTTAACCGTATGCGTGTTGTCAGGCCCGAGGGCCTCTTCCGTCCTTGTCAAGGGGAGTGCTAACCTTCTCTCCTTTCATACAACACTGGTATAGATTCTTAACTTCTTTTGTTTATCTTTTTTTTTTCCATTTTGGGGGCAGTTTTGTTAATGAGTGTCCTGAATATTTTGCATTAAGTCAGTACTAACCAGCTTCACTAGCCAAATATTCTTGGTTAACAATCATTAAGTCAGGTTCTCAACTGCTTCATTATTAGCTGCTGCTTGGAGTTGCGGAGAAAGGCAAAATATTTATTTCATATCAGTGTAGATTGTGAAACCTATGCATGAAATAAAATGAATGCTTTAGTTTCAGTGGCATTAGCAATAGCGTTTTCTTCCTTCAATTGTAATTCTGCAATTTCAGCATCTTAATTTTAAAACACTAATATGTGCAAACTTTGGCAAATGTTCACATTGATGCAATAGTTTATCTACAGTGTGAACATAAAATTGGATAGTTACTTTTCTGCATCAGGATAAATTCCTGGAGATTAGGGGATTACTGAATCCAGGCTGTTTTATGGAGTGTTCTGGAAGTGATTTTCAAGAAATGCTCTGTGACTTTTAGAAAAAATATACATATTTTGGCAGAGAGTTATTAAAACATTGATTTGAATAGTTTATTTAAAATCTATTTATTAGAAATATTTTCCCATAGAGTGTTTTAAGTTTTTTTGTTTGTGTCTTGTTAATGATGTATGTAACAAACTTGCAATTACAACCACTTTTACATTTAAAAGAGGTTAATATTCCTTTTCCTTCAAATATTAGTTAACAAATCTTTATCAAACATTGCTGCTAAGTGTATAGTATCTTAGCAGTCATATAAGTGTTAAGAAAACACTAAGTTCTTGCACTCAAGAAGATAATCTATTTAGGAAGACGAGATATGCACATGGAAAGCTATCTAACGTTAGAAGAAGTGATACAAGAGATGTCGTAAGAAAGAAAATTATTAAGGCCTAGTGTGGGTACAAATATTAAATGTGAATGAAGACATAGAAATCAGGTATTGATTATGTTGGAAGAGTCAAGAAAATTGACGTGTTGAGGCTTGTGGGATGGGAAAGATTTGTTTAAGTAGAATACAAGGAAGAGGTTGTCCCTGGTTGGAAACGTGTCTAAAACAAGGGCTGATGCTCATGGCAGTGAGTAACCTACAGAACTGGGATTGAGGGATTCTTTAAGGATTAGATTACAGCATTTAAACTTGATCCTGTCATTGAGGGAAACTCTGAAGGTTTTAAAGCAGCAGTGATCATGTGAAGTTGGCATTTAATAAAGGCAGTAAAAGAATTACCCTCTTAAGAGATTTATCAAAGTAACCTGAAGATTACAACATACCCTTTCTTCCCTAACTAATAAATATTTAGAGATAGTACACAGGTGAAGAATTTCAAGATGAGCTATACAAGCAGTGTGATGTGAGTGTTTTTATGTGGTATATTTTCCCTACTTTTTAATGTATCTTAAATGCAAAGCAAAATATTGTCATAAGGAAGCCAAAAAATAAGTGACATTTAATCTTTAATCATTTAGTTTTATTACAATTGTGACACAAAGAATTTTAAAAATACATACACAGAAAGAAACAATCATTTATAAATGTCTACCTTGTAATTCTATCTTTGCACAAAGAAATTTCTAGGTGCCACTGAACTGTAGGCATTAAATTTCAAATATAATCAAATCAGGTTTAGAAATACTAATGGTGTTTCATAGAAGAATCCTTGCTTCAGCAACTTAGGAAATTACACTTGATTTTCTTTTGAGTGTTATTCAATTGTGCTTGAAATTGTTCATTTGAACCCTTCTAAACAACAAGCAGGTGGTTAAATGTGGGCACTGTTTAACATTTACACAAAAAATTCCAAGCACAATGCACTTTTGCTCTGTGAATGTCAACTGGCTTTCCCTTCTCTCTCATAGCCTGTCCTTCCCTGGCCATTAGATTTGACCTTGCTACATCCCTGAAAAGAGAACTGGCTGAAATGTAGCTACTTGCTAGGGAGCATTAGACTATTTTTATAGTCCTGCAGCTAAAGCTTTTAATGTGGCAACTGCTGGTTACTGAAGCAGTTTAAGAAAAAGGAACTGCTGAGTTTGCCTTTTATTTTTAAATGGAGAAACACAAGGTGACAATCGTATAAGATATAAGTGAAGCGGAACAGGGGAAATACAGCCTAGGATTTCTGTATAGAGCAAAAGCAAGAATTTGCAAAACACATTTCAATTCTATACTGCAATCTGGATCTTTACTTTTATATAATACGTGAACTAGTTCATAAAATGCACTTTTCTCTATGTCAGCTTTTCCTTTATCAGAAATACATGGGTGATACCATAAACATCTTACTGAGAATTTAGTCACTGTGAGGTATTTGTGAAATAACCAAAAATTTACAATTGGGTGGAAGCATGACATTCGCAAAGACATAGACTTTGTAGTTCTTTCCTTTCCAAAGCAAACATTTGTTAAGTGTAGGGTACATTCTCTCTCCCCATTTTCTCTCTGCCCATTCACTCCTCGACCCACTACAATGGAACTTCTGACTCTTCCTGTAAAACAGGAAGAGTGCTAAGTATTTTGTAGTGGTCTAGTTCAAAGATATTTACCCTTTTCTTCCTTTGTCCCTCTCTGGCCTTTGCAACAGACTGTCCTCTCCCATAATTATTTTCCTTTGCTTGATTGTTCTCCCCCTAGCTCTTCTTTTTCTCTGTATTCTGCACTTCATCTTCTTCTTCTTTTTTTTTTTTTTTGTTTTTTTTGTTTTTTTGAGACAGAGTCTCACTCTGTTACCCAAACTGGCGTGCAGTGGCATGATCACAGCCCATTGCAGCATTGACATTTCCAGGCTCAAGTGATTCTCATACCTCAGCCTTCCCAGTAGCTGGGACCAGGCGTGTGCCAGTAAACCTGGCTAATTTTTCTATTATTCGTAGAGACAAGGTTTCACCATGTTGCCCAGGCTGGTCTCAAACTCCTGGGCTCAAATAATCCACCCGCCCGCCTTGGCCTCCCAAAGTGCTGGGATCATAGGTGTGGGCCACTGCGCCTGGACGGTATTTTCCTTTCTTTGTGTCCCTACAATGCTAATATTTACCTGTGTCTAGCTTTGGCTGTCCTAAACACTCCTCCTTGGTGATCTCATCTACTCTTTTGTCTTTAATAAGGCTGGTGATGTTCAAACCTGCATATTTGTCCCAGACTTCTCTTCTAAGATCCAGGCCCTAATGTCCAGCCTCTTCTTTATGTATCCACTTGGTTATAACATAGTCACTTCTGATTCCAATGTCAAAATGTAATTTTTTGTGTCTGACTTCTTTTGCTTAGCATACTGTTTTTGACATTCAGTCATGTTGTTAGATGTATCAGCAGCTTGTTCTTTTACATTGCTGGGTACAGTTGTATTCTATTAACATACCACAATGTGTTTATGCATTCACCTGTTGAACATTTGGGTTGTTTCCGGTTTGGGGCTATTACGAATAAATCTGCTGTGAACATTGATGTTTAAGTGTTTTTGTGGATATGTGTTTTCAATTCTCTTGAGTAAATACCTAACACTATAATTGCTGAAGTGTAAATACTTACAAGTAGAATTAGATAAATACTTAGGTGTGTAAAGTGTATGTACCGTTTTATACTCACTATCAGTATATGAGAGTAATAGTTGCTCCAGAGTTTTTCATTGTAGCTTTTCTGGTGAAGTGCAGTAGTATCTCACTGTTATTTTAAATTGAACTTCTGTGATCACTAATAATATTTAGCTTCTTTTCCTACAAATACTGACTTTGTGTATTTGGAGTACATCAAAATATTTTGCCCACTTTTTTACTGATTGTTTGTTTTCTTATCATTGAGTTGTAAGTATACTTTATGGATTCTGGATACAAATATTTGACAAATATCGAGTCATTTTTTTCATGACAAACCTGTTTCCCAGCCTGTGATCCCTCTTGTTCAACCCAACAACCCAGTCCTATTGTCCCTTCTTCCTTAATATATCTATCCTTCCTCTTCATCTGTATGCCACCATACCACTGTCTCACTTCAGGCCCCTACCAGTTGTTACTTTGGTGTCTGCCATGGTCTTTTCTCATATTGTGTCTCCATTTCCACTCCTATTAATTTACTCTCTTTCAGATAACTACTAGTGATTGTTCTAAATTATAAGTATAATCACCTTATTTTCCTCTTTAAAATATTTTTAAATCTTAATTTGAAACTGTCTGTTTATTTCTGGACAAAAATAGAATTTCATAGCAACTCAATTTCCTTCCTTTTCTCCTCCCTCAGCTAATCCCTCACCTCTTTCTCTAATATACCTGTCAACTAGAACTACTGGCAATGCTATAAACACTGCATGTGTATCTATGATTCTAGGATTTCGTGTAATTATTTTTCCATCTTTCTGGAATTTCCCTGTCTCTGTCTAACTCACATGATTCACTTTTATTTCTCATCAGGCTCAGTTTAAACATGATCTTCTTTTAAATATTATCTTACTAATTCGTTCTTGATGTAGGTACCTGTCTTAATCGGAGTTTTCTAGAAAGAGAGTCTGAGGAAGGGTCTAGGTGTTGATGGTTTACTTGGGAGGTGCAAAGCTAGTGCAGCCAAAATGAGGATCTTCACTTTGATTATTTCCCTTAAACTCAGATGAATAATTGGGATAAATAAGCATGTGTATATCTGAATCTTACATTGTTTTCTGTAAATCACAGCAAATCTATGAAAAACCTACAGTTATACCTAATGGTTAAAGACTATAATTTCCCCTAAATCCAGAAATAAATTAATACTAATTTTCACAACTTCTATGCAACATTGTATTGGAGATCTAGTTTGTGAAATAAAGTAAGAGAAAGAAAGAAAAGAAATACAGATTGGGGCTGGGTGTGATGGCTCATGCCTGTAATTCCAGAACTTTGGGAGGCCGAGGCAGGAGCATCACTTGAGGTCAGGAGTTAGAGACCAACCTGGGCACCATAGTGAGACCATGTCTCTACAAAAAATGTAACAAAATAGCCAGGCACGGTGGCATGCACCTGTAGTCCCAGCTACTTGGGAGGCTGAGGTGGGAGGCTCACTTGAGCCCACGAGTTCAAGGCCACAGTGAGCTATAATCACATCACTGCACTCTAGCCTAGGCAACAGAGTGAGATCCTGTTTCTAAAAAAGAAAAAAAAAATAGAGATGGAAAAATAAGAAGTAATTGGGGTCAGGTGACATGATTGTGTATATTTAAAAATCCTAATGAATCTAATAAAAAGCTACTAGAATTAATACTTTAATTCAGTGAGGCCACAAGATATAAGATTGATATGAAAAATCAATTTAATATGAATGGAATTATACAGTATGTACTCTTGTTAAGTGTATGCATTGCAAATATTTTCTTGCAGTTGGTAATTTGCCTTTTCATTTAGTAAGAGCAGAAATGTTATTTTATTTATTTTTATTTTATTATCTTTTCATTTCCATAGGTTTTTGCAGAGCAGGTGGTATTGGGTTACATGAGTAAGTTCTTTAGTGGTGATTTGTGAGATTTTGGGGCATCCATCACCCAAGCAGTATACATTGCACCCCAGTTTGTAGTCTTTTATCCCTCACTCCCCAGCAGAAATTTTAAAATTTGAAATTTAAAAATTTTAAAATTTAAAAAATGAAGACCAATTTATTAATTTTTTTCTCTGTGGTTTTGTTTTGTTTTGTGCTCTATCCAAAAATCTTTGTCTACTTCAAAAATATGAAGAATCCTAGCCCATGATTTTTTCTAGAAGTTTTACAGTTTTAGCTTTAACTTTTTATCCCTGATACATTTTGATTTAAGTTTTGTATATGGTGTGAGATAGAGGTCACATCCGTATGGATGTCTCATTGCTTCAGTATCTGTTGTTGAAAAAAAATTCATATTTAAATATACTGGCACTTTTGTCAAAGTTTGATTTGTCATGTATTTGTTTCTATATTTCCTATCTGTTTCTTTTATCTGCATGTCTTTGCTGTGTCAGTTGCACACTGGATTATCCTCACTTTATAGTAATTCTTGAAATGATGCAGTATAAGTCCTCCAACTTTGTTGTTATATTTTGAAATTGTTTTGTGCTATCCTAAGTCTGTTAATTTCCATATAAATTTTGGAACCAGATTGTTATTTTTGACACACACAAAAAAACCCTGAGAGGTTTTTATTGGGATTGTATTGATGTCATAGATCAATTTGGAGAGAATGATTTCCTTAAAAAATATTGAGCCTTCCAATCCATAAACATTTTATATTTCTCCATATGTTTATATCTTATTTAATTTATTTAAACAATGTTTTGAAGGTTTTCTCCCCATCTATTTGTGTTGCACTTATTTTGTTTAATTTCTCCGTGAGTATTGCCTGCTTTTAAGATAATATTGTTAAAGGTGTTTTTAAAATTTTCATTTTTCAATTTTTCCACTGTGGTAATGTTTGGAAACACAGTTGATGTTACTAGATCAGTTCCCCCAGGGCTTAGGCTTCACCTTAACGACTTTTCATTTATCCACAGTACTGAGAATTGTGGCTTAGACATACAAAGCAACTGGTAAATATATGTTCAATTTAATGAATTTATGCTTGAGGATTATTTTAGCTCAAAGTCTAAGTTCAATCAGTGAAGCATTAAAGTTTTAGTCCCCAGAAAAATAGAGATGCCATATATTCTTCATAAACTTTAAAAATGTCGTGGCTGGGCGTGGTGGCTCACGCCTATAATCCCAGCACTTTGGGAGGCTGAGGCAGGCGGATCACTTGAGGTCAGAGGTTCGAGACCAGCCTGGTTAACTGGTGAATTCCAGTCTCTATTAAAAATACAAAAATTAGCCTGGCGTGGTGGCGCACACTCTAAGTCCCAGCTACTCCACTCGGGAGGCTGAGGCAGGAGAATCGCTTGAACCCGGGAGGTGGAGGTTGCAGTGAGCTGAGATCATGCTACTGCACTCCAGCCTGGGCAACAGAGTGAGACGCCATCTCAAAAAAAATAAAGATGACTTTTTTGACAAGTGGTTGAATAAGTAAATCAACAACAGCTTTTCATTTACAGGTGAGAAAACTGAGGCTTAGATATTAAATAACTCGCGATATGTGGTAATAGTGGTAGTCATAAGCACAGAAATCTGAACGGTTTAGAGAAAAGTGACATGCTGAGGTTTGAATTTCACAACTGGCTATTTGCTCTAGATTGCCAAAGAGCCCAAAGATGAATTTTAAAATAAGAGAGGCTATTCTACCTAGAAAACTTCAGTGGATAAAAATAGAGTGTGGGTGGAGGTAATATTCCATTCTCTTTTTTTCTACTTGTCAAAAAACACGAGTAATTTCTGCATGTATGGATTCTGCTGCATATATATTTTGACTAATAAGCCCCTGGAAAAAAAAAGGACACCTTCTCAGAAGTTGGCAGTGTTTTTCCTTTGCCCGATAGCATGTTATAGTGGACCTGGCTACTAGAATCAATCTTCTGAGTCGAAAACTAGTTCTCTTACTTACTGATCCTTTTGTCCTGAGTTGTTCAGAATCTGAATGGTTTCTATCCTTTTCAATTTATTGAGTTGTTTTATGGTCCAGAATATGGCTTATGTTGGTGTGTGTTCTGTGAGCACTCAAAAAGAATATATATTTGTAGTTTTGTGTATAGTATTCTGTAAATATAAAGTCAAGTTGTTTGACAGTGTTGTTCAAATATTTTTATCCTGATTTCTAATTATTCTACCAATTATTGAAAGAAAGGTGTTGATATTTCCAACTATAATTATAGATTTGCTGATTTCTTCTTGCACTTTATCAGTTTTTATTTTTGGTATTTTGAAACTGTTTTTAGGTGCGTATATATGCACACCTAGATTATTATGCCTTGTTGATGAATGAATTCCCTTATTATTATGAAATATCCCATTTTATGTCGGATAATATTCCTTGATCTGAAGCTACTTTATCTGATATTAATATAGCCACTGAAGCTTTGTTATGATTAGTATTTGCATGTTATATATTTTTCCATACTTTAATTTATATGGGTCTTATATTTATAGTAGATTTCTTATAGATAGTGTACAGCTGGGTCTTATATTTTTCTCTAGTCTGGCAACTTTTCACTTTTAAAAATTAGAGTGTGCAAGGAACGGAAAACCAAACACCTCATGTTCTCATTCAGAAGCGGGAGTTGAACAATGAGAACACATGGACACAGGGAGGGGAATGACACACACCGGGGCCTGTCATGGCTTGAGGGGGCAAGGGGAGGGAGAGCATCAGGACAAATAGCTAATGCATGCGGGACTTAAAACCTAGATAATGGGTTGATAGGTACAGCAAACCACCATGGCACATGTATACCTATATAACAAACCTGCACATTCTGCACATGTATCCTTGAAACTTACAGTAAAATAAAAAAAAGGGAGTGTACAGACCATTTATAGTTATCGTAATTATCAACATAATTAATTTTAATTTTATTACTTTACTATTTTTTCCACTTTTCTCATCTCTTTTTTTTTTACTTTTTTCTTGTTTTTGATTAGTTCATTATTTTTAATATTCCAATTTATTTTCTCTATGACTTATTAGTGATTTTGCTTTTTTTTAGGGTTTGTTTTATGATTTACAATATATGTTTTTAACTTATCATAATCTACCTTCAAAAACTGTTATGCCACATTACATGTAATAACAATCTTACAAAGTATTTTTAGTTTTCTCCCTCCTGTCATACATTTTATTTCTGTATCTATTTTGGTTGTCATATATTTTATTTCTGTATCTATTATAAATTTCACAATGTAGTGATGTAATTTTTTGCTTTAAACAGTCCATTTTAAATAATTAAATTACATTGAAAATATTTTTAATATGAACTTTTTTTCTCATATTTACTATAGCTGATGCTCGTAACTTCTTTGTATAGATCTGAGTTTGGACTGATATTTTTTTTTCAGTCAGAAGATTATTTTTAATGTTCCTTATAGAGCATGAAATTCTCTCAGCTTTTTTTAGTTTAAAAATATCTTCATTTTTGAAGGATATTTTCAGTGGACATAGAATTCTAAGCAGTTTTGGGGATTTTCTGGTTTATTTTTGTCAGCACATTAAATACATTGTTTTAGCTTCTAATTTGCATTGTTTCTGACAAGGCCAGGAGTAATTCTCTTTCTCTGTTTGTATTGTAAATTTTTTTTTTTTTTTGCCATCTTAAGATGTTTCTTGTTTCATGGGTTTTCAGCAATGTTATTATAATGGGCTTAGGTGTGGTTTTTGTTTGTTTTTATCCTACTTTTGTTTCACTGAACTTCTGGATTTGTGTGTTCATGGTTGTCATTAAATCTGCAAAATTTCTGTGCTCCACTATGTCTTCAGAGTTGTTTTTCTATTTCACGCATTATTTCCTCTATTCTAGGGTGCTTCAAATACATGTATATTGGACAACTTGATATTGTTCCATAGGTAACTGAGGTTCTCATTTTTCTCAGCTTCTTTTTTTCTCTGTGCTTCAATTTGATTCATTTCTATTGCTTATTTATTAAAGTTTATTACTCCTTTATTTTGCATTTTAAAATTTCCTAATATACCCTTCCAGTGAAATTTTCATTTCAGATACTGTATTTCTCAGCCCTAGAAGTATCACTTGTCTCTTTTATATAGCTTCCATTTGTTTACTATTTCTATGTTTACTTTAGTGCTTGACCATATTTATAATAGCTATTTTCAAATCTTTGTCTTCCTCTGAGTCTGTTTTTTTAAAACTGCTCTTTCATTTATGAATTATATCTTTTCTCTTTGCATATCCAGTAATTTATTATTAGATGCTGGACATTGTAAAGGTTACATTATTGAGTGTCTGGATCTTATTGTCATCCTTTCAGAAGAGTTGAAGTTTGATTTGGAAGGCATCTAAGAGCACTGAAGAATAGTTTGATCCTTTTAAGTCTTGTTTTTAAGTTTTGTAAGGGAAGGTCTAGAGTAGCTTTAATGCTAGGACTAGTTTAATCTTATTACAAAGGTGTAACCCTCCTGGATTTCAACTGAATGCCTCAGGTTTCAGTGAACTCTCTACACTCTTCTTGGTCAGTACACAGACATCTCCCAAGCTGTGTGTGAACTCCGGGGATTGTTCTTTTTACTGCTTCTCAAAAATTGTTCTTTGCTTTGTTTCATGAAGATTCTCCTAAGTAGGTACTATGTAGTATTTAGAAAAAGACTCAAGGGTACCTCACTGCAGAGTTTCAAAGTTGCTTCCTTGTGAAGCTCCCTCTGGTTCTGCAAATACCAGTTATCTTAGACTTGTCAAACTTCAATATCTGTCTCCTTCACTTAGCAAGACTGCCATGTGATAGCTTAGCTTGGTTCGGCCTTTCTCCTCACAATCTTTCAAGAAGTGCCTCCAGGAAAAGAAAGACCCTGGGCAACAGTGGGGCTCGGTTCATGTGTTTCCCTTATTTTAGGGATTATAATCCTATGCTGCCACCTGTTGTTAAATGCCTGAGTTTTATTTTATATGTGTATATATAGTTATATATATATTTCACACATATTTCACACATATATTTCACACATATGTTATACATATATATATGTTTCATTCATATGTATATATCCTTTTTTCTCCTGATTTTTAGCTGTTTATGGCAGGAGGGCAATTTTAGTACCAGATAGTCTGTCATGGATGGAAGCAGAAGTCCCTGTTTTAATTTGTAAGATTTTTAATGCGTTATATTTTGTTTATTCAATTACTGATTTAAAAGCTTATTTATTCTATGGACTTGGTCTTTTGAGACTGAATCAAGTCAAGTGCAACAGAATAATAAATGCCTAAAATAAAATTTTGGACATGACCAATTTATTAAAATGTGTTCATGTGACAGAGACAGAGAAAGAGCATGAGAGGGAGAGAGATTAAGAGAGTTTCACAATCATTTATTCATATTGAGAGAACTCCTCAACATATAGTTCAAGGTGCTGAATGATAACAACTTTTCAGGGATGGACTACTTGTAAGCCGTTCATACATCTACACAATTACCCCTGCAATGATCAATCTCACTGTAGGAATGGCTGGAATATAATATTTTTTATAGTGCCTATGTTCCTTGTATGTTTAAGGTTAGTTATCTATGAAATTTGCAATTTTTACAGATTATTATAGATTTTTATTCAGAATGAATGTAGTTAGTTATATATACTTTCAACATTTCTATTTTCTTTCTGATAGTTGCATTTCCCCCACCTCTGACATGTTAGGGGCCGGAGGGGCAGGTGCTTGATATGCCCCCAGTGTGACACTATGCCTCCTTTTCTTACTCCCACTTTTTCTTCTTTTTCTTTCTGATTTTGTGTATTCTTCCATTTTCCGGTCTTGATTACTCAAGAAGCAGTAGATAATGAGGAGAGTAGTGCTTAGGGCTGGTTTAGAAGAGGAAGAGTTTTGCTTCATTACTTCCTCCTTCACGTGGCTCGGTCACCTCTGAATTATGACTCATATAAATCTAGCATAAAGCTACATTTAGGCCCTTTTGAGGCTAGCTTCATGAAACCAGAGCTTGTATATTGAAATTTGAGAAAGAACCACTCTAGGGGCAGATTGACGCAATCACCAGTGGCTTTTAGTTTCATCAAAATGTACCTTCTTTCATGCCGACTCTAATGAAATAGGAATGCTGAATTACTGCAAACTAATTTCTGTTTCAGTTGAGAGAGCTTATTTAAGGGTAAGATGGAGCAAAGAGAGAATGTGTGTTTGCTTAAGTATATGCAATTTGTATCTATTGGATTAGAAAAAAAATTTTAATTTAACCTTTTTTGTATTGATGTGACTTTTTTTCTCCTGCTAATTTTTCTGAAGGCAACATCTGTAAAGTTGACCTTCAGCATTACAGAAAATAGGTCACTTTCCTAAAATATATTTTAAAAATACTCTTCTCAATGATACAGACCATAGAAATAACTATTTTTTCCTGGTCACTGATATTTTAAGAACTTGATGGGTTTTATCAACATTAAAAAAAGTATACACACATTTACACTCATGAGATTTTTCAATATAAGATGTCTTTAAAGACCATCCATATACTTCATGTTAAGGCAATACTTTGGATTAAGATGGAAGAGGAATGTATATTTTACTTGAGGCAGGGAACTAACATGTGGTAAGTATCTTTTTTTTTTTTTAATGAGGTGAGTCTTGCTATGTCACACAGGCTAGTCTCATGTGAGTCTCACTGTGTCACACAGGCTGGATTCAAACTCCTAGGCTCAAGGGATCTGCAACTGTGCCCAGTTGAGCATCTCTTTCTTAATGTAAATTATTTCATTTAACCTTTTTGACATGGATTGTGTTATCCAAAAATGGCAGAAACAATATTTTTAGTCTTACGTGCTCTTCTAAAATACTACCACCTGAACTTATGGGTCCTGTGTCACTGTCTCAATAAAAAGAATGCTTCAGAAGTGCCATACATGACTTTAAAATATATAAATCTAAGGGGTACAAGTGTAGTTTTGTTACACGGATTTATTGTGTAGTGGTGAAGTCTGGGCTTTTAGTGTAACCATCACCCAAATAATGTACATTGTACCTATTTAGTTATTTCTTATCCCTCACCCCTGCCTTTACCCTCCCACCCTTCTGAGTCTCCAGTGTCTATTATTCCACACTCTATGTCCATATACATGATTTTTGAGGCTAATTCATAAAAGGCAGTACTTCTTCCTGGCTCACTACTTCTCTCACATTTTTGGAAACCTGCCACCCATGTTGTTTGGAAGCCCAGGACACATAGACTTTATATGTAGGTGTTCTGGCCAACAGCCCCAGTAAGACCTCAGCCAACATCCAGTATCGACCATTACACATGAGTGTGAACAAGCCTTCAGAGGATTTCAGGCCCTAGCCTACAAGTTATCCACAGACATTAAGTCTACCCACTGAGGTCTTAAATAGCATGGAGCAGAGACAAAATGTGAATTTAGCCTTCAGCTTTTGAACTGCCCCTGCTAGGGCTGAGTTGAGCAGAGATGAGCAATCCACACAGAATACTCCTCAAATTGCAGGTTTCTGAGCAAAAGAAGTGTCATGCTTTCAATTCATTAAGTTTTAGGGTGATTTTATTGGCAGCAGTAGATAGCTGGAACACATTTGGTTCCAGGAATTGAAGTGTAGCTAAAACTAAACCTAATACATGTGGCAATAGCTTTAGGGTCAGAGGCAGGTGGAAATGGGAAATGTCTTTAGGGGAGTGTTACTGAAAACTTAAAAGAGATCAAGGAAACTATCAGAGGAAGCCTGGTGACCTTGAAAAGGCTGTTGGTGAGAACTTGAAGAAAAGAGAGGAAAATGTTTTTGGAAGCTGGAGGAAAGGGGACTCATGTAGTGGCAGAAAGCTTAGCAATAATGTCTCCTGCAGTAAAATGGAAAATAGGAAATATACCTATATTCTAGCTAAAGAGTTTTGCAGAAAGAGGGTTGAAAGTGCTTTGCCTTCTGTCTGATTCCTAGCTGCCTGTAGTAAAATGCAAGGAAGAGAGATGAGCTAAAGAAAGCACTGTTATATATAAAGTCTCCAGGACTTGCTGGGTTGGAAAAGAAAACTGTTTCTCATTCCCAGCCTCTCCAGATGGCAAATGATGCTAAAATTAAGATGTGGCTTCTGAGCAGAGATCAAATCCAGGGTGCTGTCAGGAAAACATGGTCTAAAGATAAAACCTTTTGTTAGGGCCTCATAAAGTTTTGAGATAGTGTATTTTAGACCATTTTGAACAGAAAAAAGCCCACTAATGACCTTAAGGGGTGTTTCACAGACTACTTCCATATAACAATAGGGTTTCTCAAAGTCTTAAGGGAAGCATTCTTAAAAAGAGCCAAAGTTAGAAAAAGTCTTATCTCTGTGGGATTTGGGCATGTGGCTTTTGTCTAATGGAGTAGATTATAAATTGATTCATAAGAAATCCACAAAGTGTTTAAAGGAATTTTAGCATCTTGTATTGAAAAGGATGGAGACAGAACAAAATTCAAAGAGGATTTTAACTCCTAAATTTCCACGAGCAGGAAGCAGAGCAAGAAAACTTTAACTACAAAGGCAACTTACATTTTATGAAAGGGAAAAGATAAGTCAGTGGGTCAAACAGCTCAAAAGGCAGAGTAAAGAGCTATGGAGAATTTCTAGGTAGCAGGACTGATTCCTAATGGAGGAAATAGATATATGTACATGGCTGTATTTCAGAATGATTCAGTACCTGCTGTATTTCATCTGTTTTCTCCTTACTGAATGTGAATACACTTAATGGTTTTCTTCAATCTATCACATTGCATGTCAGGTGTGTGTGGAGTGGATGAATCATCTTTTAGTTCACAGATCTCCATTTCAAGAAGAATGACATTCAAAGGGCTAAACTTAAGGAACCACATTCAAGGAACTTCATCTGATTTAGATGACAGGATCCTGAACCTCAAGCTTGATGGGCTTGGGGAAAGGGTTAAGTGTATTTGCATGTGGAAGAGATGTGAATTGTTGTCTCCTGAAAGTGGATAGTGGCAGATTTTAGTTTCCAGTAATGACCTCCATAATACTTTTGATCTCAATGCTCTTACAGAACCTCACCACTCCCCCTTTAATGGATACATGTCCCACCCCCTGAATCCTGGGTAGGTCTTTGTGACTATTTCAAAGAATATAATGCTGCAAAAGTGATGCTGTGTGACTCCTGAGGCTAAATCATAAAAAGAAATAGAGCTGCCACCTAACTGCTCTTTGTCTTGGAATGCTTGCCTTTGAAATCTGGGCCCCATGTTGTGAGGAAGCCCAAGCTACAGGGAGAGGCCAAGTGTAAATGTTCTGGCTGTCAGTACCAGCTAAGATCTCAAACAACAGCTGGAATCAATTGCCTGACTTCTGAGTAACTGAGACTTCAGATGATGCTTGTTCTCAGCCTTCAAGCTGCCCCAGACACTGAGTGGAGCAGAGGTAAGCTATCTTTAACATACCTGATCACATTACAAAATTATGAGTGAAATACATATCATTTCTAAGTTATTACAATATGAGGTGATTTTTTTTTATACAGGAGCAGATAATCCACCAAGAATACTGTAAGTTAAGTACAATCATCTATGTTATAAAAAAGGAAATATGCTGACAGCTACATAGCGTGTAAGTGGCAGTGCTGAGCTGTGAACCCGTGTTCTGGAATCCAAGGTTTGAGTTCTAATTTTTGACCCACTCCTGTAAAAGGGCATAGATAGGTTGACTAGAAAGACATTGAGTTGAACTAGAAAGTCCATTCAGCTCTAGCCCAGGATGATTGAACCCAGTAGAATGAAAATGAGATTTGTAACCTGCAAGTGTAGAGGCTATCCTTGAAAGCAAGGCATATTTTGTGGTAAAAAATTTTTATGGTCAAATTTTGCCCTTATATCTATAAGACTTAGTGGGACTTTGATCAAGCTATATAATTTCTCTGTGTGCAAGTTTCCTCAATTGTGAAATGAGGATATAATATCTAACTTGCAAGTTGTAAGGATTATAATTTTGTATGCAAATAAGGGAAACTCTTATGTCTGAATATCTTAAAGTAGTCATCTAAAAGTCACACTGGAATATGAGTGGCACACACCCATTGCTCTCTGACTTCTGAACAAAAATGTCCACGAGCTTGGCCACTGCCCTTTTCCCTTTTGAAATCTTGCTGCCACCTGCTCTTTCTTCCCTACCTTCAGATACTCACTGCCCTGTGGGTCTTTGGCTGTCAGGAGTCTGGCTGCCTCTTCCATTACTCCTCTATAAAGCTCCTCAAATCTCCTGCCCCTGCCACAGGCTTTTCTGCCTTGAAATTTAGCTAATCTTGATTATTTGTTTAATGACATTCAGGTGCAAATGAAGCATAACCTTGTAAGACCTTTACACTTTAAAAGAACAGCTCATTAACTACTTTGAATCTCTAATTGATAGAATTAGTGGGAGAGACAATTTTGTTCCCAGAGTTCTTTGCCTACTCTCTCTCTCTCCTCCCACAATAAGCAAAAAATACTCCTGAAAGTTACTTTGTAACCTCTCTGTATCCCTTTTGGGAAACAGTCTGTACTCTGACAGGACCTAATGGAAATGAATTTGTTGCCTGTGGGAGAACTGAGGTGGGCAGCAAACATAAATGAACTTTATTTTAAAATTGCAACAATTTTTTTTCTACCTCTTGTCCTTCTCAAATGGTGGATGGTGATGTTGGTGGAGAGGCTACCATTTATTGACTATCTTGACAAGTACTTGATGCAATTCCCATTTAATACCATTGTCTATGTATTTACTTTTTGGGTTAGCCTGATTTGATCTTTTAAAAAATATATTCATTATTGGTGACTATTTGAATTCTCTCTGGAGGGAAAGGGGAGAGAAAAGGATAATTATGCTGTTCCTTTGACTATGGCAGAGTGACTTCCATCCAGTTTGTTTAACACAGAAGCACAAAACATTTCTGTACGCTGTGCAGTGGAAGGTCATGAGGCAGAAATGGCGTAGAACAAAGTATATCACTGGAAGGTCTTTTGAAAAGGTGTTTGTTTCACTCTTTAAGAAATACACAGAGATTTTCACAGTTCAGGATAAGGAGTGATACGAAGAAAAACAGAGGTGGATAGAGTTTGTGTTATATCACTTTTTTTACACATTAATACTGTCCCCTAAATACATGAGATAAAACTTAAAATGCATTATAACCTGGGCTGGGTGCAGTGGCCCACACCTGTAATCCCAGCACTTTGGAAGGCCGAGACGGGCAGATCACTTGAGGCCAGGAGTTCGAGAACAGCCTAGCCAACATGGTGAAACCCTGTCTCTACTACATAAATTAAAAAATGAGGTGGGTGTGTTGGTGTGTGCCTGTAATTCCAGTTAATCGGGAGGCTGAGGCACGAGAATCTCTTGAACCCGGGAAGCAGAGGTTGCAGTGAGCCGAGATCATACCACTGCACATTAGCCTGGGTGACAGAGTGAGGCTCTGTTTCCAAAAAAAAAAAAAAAAAAAAAAAAAAAAGTATTATAACCTGATAAAGATATAAACATATTTTGTACTAAACAATGTTAACAGCCCCCATCCGAATCTCTGGCTCCATTTCCAGTCAATACAGAGTTGTCCAATTTATTACATTCTCTTTGGATTTATTACACTGAATTTGCATTTTGTTCAAATGTTCTATCTTACAATAATTAAACGTAAGATTTTATCATAGTAACCTCCCATTTTCTGGTTCCCTTTGACCACTGAGCCCTCTGTCCAGGAGTCATGTCTTCATTAATGTCACCGTGTGGTACCAGTACCTCCCTAGTCTCAAACTTTTCACCATGTCCGGCTACGTATCATAAGTTTCTGGGCAGCTTGAAAATTTCTAAGGCCCGGCCAGGCTCGGTGGCTCATGCCTGTAATCCCAGCACTTTGGGAGGCCGAGGCAGGCGGATCATGAGGTCAGGAGATTGAGACCTTCCTGGCTAATACGGTGAAACCCTGTCTCTACTAAAAATATAAAAAATTAGCCAGGCGTGGTGGCTGGCGCCTGTAGTCCCAGCTACTCGGAAGGCTGAGGCAGGAGAATGGCGTGAACCCGGGAGGCGGAGCTTGCAGTGAGCCGAGATTGCGCCACTGCACTCCAGCCTGGGCGACAGAGCAAGACTCTGTCTCAAAAAAAAAAAACCAAACCAAAACAAAACAAAAACCAAACTTCTAAGGCCTAACCAGAGCTACTGTACCATAATGCTTTCATTTCTGTTCCTTCCTTTTCTTTCTCATTACCATAACCGGAGAAAAAAAAACACCAGAGCTTCCTCTCTCTGCCATACAGCAAATACAGCAAGAAGACAGCCATCTGCAAACCAGGAAGAGGGTCTTCACTAGATACTTGATATGGTTTGGTTCTGTGTCATCACTCAAATCTGATGTTGAATTGTAATCTTCAGTGTTGGAGGTGGGGCCTGATGGGAGGCGACTGGATCACGGGGGTGGTTTCTAATGGTTTAGTACCATCTCCCTAGTGCTGTCTTGTGACAGAGTTCTCACGAGATCTGGTTGTATGAAAGTGTATGACACCTCCTTCTTTGCTCTCTCTTCCTCTTGCTCCAGCCATGTAGGATGAACCTTCTTCCTCTTCACCTTCTGCCATGATTGTGAGTTTTCTGAGGCCTCCCCACTCACGCTTCTTATACAGCCTGTGGAACTGTGAGCCAATTAAACCTCTTTTTTTAAAATAAATTACCCAGTCTCAGGTAATGCAAGACTTTATAGCAATGCGAGAATGAACTAATACAATATTGAATCTTCTAGTACCTTAATCTTGGACTTCCCAGTATGTCTTAAAGAGTGTATTTCTTTAAGAGGGAAACAAATGCCTATTCAGAAGACCTTCCAGTGATGGACTTTATTCTTTGCCATTTCTACCTCATGACCTTCCACTGCACGGCACAGAGACATGCTCTGTGTGTTAGCATTAAACAAACTGGAGGAAAGTCATTCTGCCATAGTTAAAGAAACAACATAATTGTCCTTTTCTCTCCCCACCTCACCAGTTTATTACATTCTATGTAATGATTATAGCAAAGTGACTTTAACTCTTCACTCTGCCACTGTTTGCTTCCCATTTTTATCATAGTAATTTCTCATTTTCTTTAGCCTCAATCTGGTTCCCTTTGACCACTGATCCAGTGGTCTAATCTTCTAGATCCAAGTCTAAATCTTCATTTCCTGTGTTGTTGTGATTATCTATTAACTGATGTCTCCAACTAGTATCTTGTCTCCCCATCTCTGGCAAAGAATGCCTTTGCCGGATTAATCTTTCTGAAATAATACCTTACACATGCGGTCCTCAAGTTCAGTAATTGTTAATTGTATCCGTATCGTCCCTGTAGTCCTAAGAAATATAGCCAATTATCCCTTAGTTTGGCATGCAAAACATCTACAACTTAGCATCTGCATACTTTTTCAACATTCTTCAGTTTTTATCTCATTTGACCTCCTACCATAACAAAAGTTTGGTGAATACTTCTGTGTTAGTTTGAGCTGCTGTAACAAGATACTATAGATTAGGAGGCTTAAACGACAATTTATTTCTCACAGCTCTAGAGCCTGGAAAGTCCAAGATTAAGGTACTAGAAGATTCCGTATTTGGTGAGGGCCCTCTTCCTGGTTTGCAGACAGCTGTCTTCTTGCTGTATGTTCACACTGCAGAGAAAGGAAGCTGTGGTGTCTTTTTCTCTTCTTATAAGGGGACTAATTTTATCACTAGGCTCTACCCTCATGACCTCATCTAAACTTAATTACCTTTCAAAAGCCCCACTTAATACCATCACATTCAGGGTTAGGGCTTCAACATATAAATCTAAGAAGGACACAAACATTCAGTCTACAAGGCTCTCCTTCTGATTAAAGTGCTTTCTTTCTATATTTCTTTAATGTCATACATTCTCTCTCTCTTTCTTTTTTTTTTTTACCAAACTTTATGTTGAAATAATTTCAGACTTACAGAAAAGTTGCTAGTATAAAGAATTCCTAATTACCCTTCACTCAGATTCCCCATATGTTAACATTTTACCACATTTGCTATATCATTCTCTCTCTCCATATAGATATGTATGTGTGTATATATATATATACATATATATGTGTGTGTGTGTATATATATATATATATATCTGATATGATGCTTCTTTACTTCTCCCTACTTCAGTATGCATCTCCTAAACATAAGAATATTCTACTGGATAACCACATGGCAATTATCAAATAGGAAATTAACAATGACACAATACTATCGTTTAATCTACAGAAAGAGGAACTGCAAGGCACCAAACAGGAAAAAAATACTGGCAAAATCTATATCTGCAAAAGTGTTGCATTGAGAATATAAAAAGAACTCTTATAATTCAATTATAAGAAAATTAATGCCCTCTTCCCCATTGGGCCACAGACTGGAACATCTCACAAAAGAAGATTGACAAGTGGTCAATAAGCACATAGGAATGTACTTAATATTTGAAACGGAAGTTAAAACCACAATGAGACACTACTGTATTCAGTAGAACACCTAAAATTATAAAGACAGCATAACAACCCTAAATATTGGCAACAATGTGGAGCAATTGAAACTCTCACACATACATAACATTGTTCCACCACTTTGCAAAACTGTTTGAAAGTTTCTTATAAAGATAAAGATACATTTTCCCTGTGACCCATAATTCCACTCCTCTTTAATTATCCCCCGAAATGAAAACATATGCCTACAGAATGATTGTGCAAGAATATTCATAACATCTTTATGTATAAAAGAAAATAATTAGAAACCACCCTAATGACCATGAGTAGGAGAAGAGATGAACTGTGGTGTACTCGTATAATGCAATAGTACAGTAAAAAGAGACAAACTCCTGAAAAAACTATATCATGAATCTTATAGACATGATGTTGAGAGCAAGATGCAATAAACAATAGAATAAAAACTATACAATTCAATTTATAAAGGTTTAAAATCTGCAAACGTAATCTGTGGTGATAGAAACAGGAATAGTGTTTGCCACGGCAGAGTGTATTGATTGGAGAGAGGCATGAGAAAAGTTACTGGTATGATGGAAATGTTCCATATCTTGATTGGAATGTGCATTTTCCAGGTGCATATATTTGTTAAAGTTGATTGGTTTATATGCATTTCACTATGTCAATTTCACCTTAATAATAAATGTAAAACAAAAGTTGTTGATGGAGTACAACTACACTACAGGGATAATGCAGGAACCCAGGTCTAAAAGCAGTGGAACTGCTAATATCTCTAGACAGAAGGGAATGGGTGGCAGAAGAGATATTCAAAATTCACGAGAGGCAATACTTTTCACCAGGCCACTGAACTGACTTCAGTTAGCGAAACAAATAATTCTTGATGAATTTGCAAGGATGAAACAAGTAAAATAAATAACTGTAACTCAGTTTTTCTCTATTCCTCATTTCCTGCCGGGGTTCTCCATTGTTTGAACCATTTGAATGACAGAGGGCCCTGTTGGTGTAATCCTTGTAAGATCAGCTTCCCAGAACATAGAATGGGGAGAAGAAGGGACATTTGATCATCGGGGGAAATAAAAGGTATCTGGTATACATCTTGTTTTTATACCACTCTAAAGGGCACCATTTAATCATAATAATGGTGGCTTGGCCAAGGGATTGTACAAATTAAGAGAGATCTGAGTGAGTTGTTAATATATGAAAGAGAGTGATTGCAATGATTGATTATATAATTTAAGCTGTCTAGTAATGAAAACGAGGCTATGATGAGATGAGGGGCAGTGCAATTGTGGTAGAATCAATGGGATATAGATCGTGATAGAGTCAAAGGATTGCTTGAATTGGGGTACTAGAATGGGTGTTTCCAAATGAAATTATGGAGGGATTTCAGTTAATGGTAGTGGAAGGTCAAGGGTATGTCTGTGGGAATCAGTGGCTAAGATGACATAGAATACAAAATGATTGTAAGAGGAAATCAAGGAACTAAGCAACTGGGGTAATGGAAGGAGTATCTGCATATATATTGAAATCATCAAGAATCATGGTAGGATAGAGAGAATGACAGAGAGCAGGAAGCTAAAAGCTCCAAAAGAATGAGGAGGAGTAAACAGGAGAGGACCTGGGATGACAGCAAGGAGAAGTGGGTGGTGTAGTCTGTTAACCTGAGTCATCCTTGATACATTTCTCTCTCAGCCCCCAGAGTCTCAACCAATCATTAAGTCCTGTCAGTCTATTGCTTTTCTCAATATTAGCACCACTCTGGTCGCCAAGTAGGATTTAAAAAAAAATCATGTTTCTGTGCTTCAGCGCATTTGTCCTCTAATTGGTCTTCCACTAGCCGCTTTTGCCAGTCTTTTTTGTGTGTGTATGTGTGTGTGCTGCAGCCCCAGTGAACTTTTCTCAATAAATCTGACCATGTCACACAGCCCACTTCTTCTCTGGTCTAGCACTTAAATTTTTTCAGTGGGTTTCCAGTGCTTTTAAAATTAAGACCAAAATCCTTCAGGCCTAAAAGAGCTGGGATGCTCTGGCCTCAGGTCTACCTTTCTGGTCTTAGCTAGCAACATATTGCACCATAATCTCTATGTGCACCAGGCACACCAGCCCCACTGCAGGGCCATTGCCTCTACTGCTTGCTTTGCCTGGAATGTGCTCTCCTCTACCCACTGTGTTTCACCAGGTTAAGTCATAGTCATCAGTTAAAACGCAGTTCAAATGTCACCTGCCTGAGGAAACCATTCCCAGCATTTCCCAGACTGGGTCTATGTCAGCCCCTTTATATACGAAATAGCATGGGTCCTTCTTAAGGGAGTCACTCAAAAGACTACCTCCTATGGGAGATATTAAAAATGTATGTTGACTTCTTTTTTTCTTTTTTTAGGATTATGCTCAGCTGGTTGCTGGGACAGAAGGGACCAATTGACATGAATAAGACAATATCCTTAAAAAGGAGTCTGGTTTAATGTGAAATAGTTTCCACTGGATTTAAAACGGCAGGGCACTATAGCATTAAGAAAAGCCCTGTGCCTTCAAGTAGCAGGACAGCGACACCATATGGTAGTGAAAAGCATCAGCAATAATGACCTTGTTTAGTCACCTTAATCTCTCGACTATCATTAGAATCACATGGAGAGTTTTGAAAAGATAACAATACTGGTAATGCTTGCACAGCTGTATAAATTAACTTTAACGTTATTGAATTTTATGGTTAGAGTGAATTTATAGTATGTAAATTACATCTCAACAAAGGGGTACAAATTTAAAAAATAATACTAATGCCCAGCCTTTGGCCAATTATAATTGGCCAATTATATTGGAATCTCTGGGGTGCAGCTTGGACATTAACAGCTATTAAAAGCCCTTAGAAAAATTTAGCAATAACTAACAAAAGTATACATGCATTTACTTTTTGACCCATTAATCCTATTTCTAGGAAGTTATTCTGAAAGCACAGCTCCAGCAATACAACTAAATACGTGTGCACACTGTTATTCACTGAAGCACTGTTTGTAAATGCAAGTTATGGAAAAACACCAGAATGTCCATACTTAGGGGGAATGGTTGAATAAACTATGGCACATCCACACCATAGAGAGTATTATGGTGTTGTAAAAATGAGTGAAGAATCTCTGGACTGATATTATACTGGTATCCAGAATAAATTTTTTTTTTTTTTTAAGAGGAGTCTCACTCTGTCGCCCAGGCTGGAGAGCAGTGGTGCGATCTCGGCTCACTGCAACCTCCGCCTCCTGGGTTCAAGCGATTCTCCTGCCGCAGCCTCCCAAGTAGCTGGGACTACAGGTGCGCACCACCATGCCCAGCTAATTTTTGTATTTTTAGTAGAGATGGGGTTTCACCATGTTGGCCAGGATGGTCTTGATCTCGTGACCTCGTGATCTGCCCGCCTCGGCCTCCCAAAGTGCTGGGATTACAGGTGTGAGCCACTGCACCTGGCTTAGGATATACTTTTAAGTGAAAAAAGTAAAGTGCACATATGTCTATAGTATGGTGCCATCAGATGAGAAAGAAAGAGATATAAGAAAATATACGTATATTTTCTCATCTGCACAAAAAGAAATATAGGAAGGTAAAAGTAGAAACTACTGTGATTGGTTATTTACAGAGATCAGTGAGAATGGGGTGGAAAGAATGGGGAATGGTAATGGTTAGAAGGAATGAAGCGGGACATTTCTGCAAGTACATCTTCTGGGATGTTTCTAACTTCTTGAACCAAGTAGTGCTTCACATATTTAAAAAACTAATTAATATTAACCAGGATGTGTGGGAAACCAAAATAGAACACAAACAGTAACCAATGTTATATATACCATACATAAATTAATACCACAACCATAATAAATGGGATGAAGAAGAATGAATCTAAGTAATACTGAAAAACAGCCTTTTAAATATATTCTATAAGGGCAAAGACAAAAAAAAAACTGCACAAAAATATTGTGCCCTTCTCAGGAAATTCATTTTTCACAGGAGAATGTGTTAGTAATTCTAAAACTATATGTATTCTAAGATTGAATAAATAAGTAAACAAATTGTGAATAATGAGAGCCAGTTTCTCCCTATCAGACAAAAGAGTTACAGATGAGGAAACGGGAAGGTGAGAATGACTCCTATGGATTAGATTCACATGTACATTCACTGGTTCTGAATACACACACACACACACACACTCACAGAGAGAGAGAAAGAGAGAGAGTGAGAAAGAGAGAGAGAGGAGATAGTTACAGAAATAGTTACAGATGTGCATGTATTTTTGTGTATATAAGCTTGTCCCTAGGTATCCACAGGGAACTGGTTCCAGGGCACCCCACAGATGCTCAAGTCCCTTTTATAAAATGGCATAGTATTTGCACATAACCTATGCATATCTTGTATACTTTAAATCATCTCTAGATGTTACAATGCCTAATATAGTATAAATGCTATGAAATAATTGTTGTTCTATATTGTTTTAATTTTTATCTTCTTTGAATTATTTTTGATCTGAGGTTGGAATCTGCAGATATAGAGCGCCAACTGTATATACAAATATTTCTTAGCTCTGTTCACTTAGGACTAGAAGCAATGACATCTCAGCAGCAATGAGTATCCTAGTACTTAGAACTTGAATTCTAAGTACCATTTTTCAGTTAAATGGCTAATTTGAAGGCTGGGATGCAGAAAGTAAAAGATATGCCTGAACCTATCTATTATCTATCTATCTATCTATCTATCTATCTATCATCTATCTATCTATCTATGTATCTATCTATCTATCTATCTATATCTATCTATATCATCTATCTATCCATCTATCATCTATCTATCATCTATCTATCATCTATCTATCTACCTATCTATTTTTGAGAGAGTCTCACTCTGTTGCCTAGGCTGGAGTGCAGTGGTGCCATCACTGCTTACTGTAACCTCGACCTCTAGGCCTCAAGCGATTCTCCTGCCTCAGTCTCCCAAGTAGCCCAAGTAGCTAGGACTACAAGTGCACCCAGCTAATTTTTTTTTTTAAGAGATTGGGTCTCACTTTGTTGCCCAGGCTGGTCTCGAACTCCTGGGCTCAAGTGATTCTTCCCCCTCAGCCTCCCAAAGTGCTGGCATTACAGGCCTGAGACACTGTGCTTAGCCTTGAATCATCTTGTGATGCCAGAATGTGAATGCTCAAAAATGATGGGAGCATATTGAAAGGACTGGAAGCCAACCTAAAGGAGCTCTTGAAGGCTAAAACTGGGACAATATGTGCCAAAAAATAAATGAATTATAATCCATTGAATAAAATAAATAACTACTAATTCATACTGATGAAAACAATCAAATAAATAAATAAGTGAGGGAGAAAGGAGGTGTCTTCCTTACAGTAGAATTCCAAAGAGTAAATATAGAAGAAGTGGTGGAAATATAAAGTTGCCATTTGGTTAATGGCACAGTAATAATTGTTTTAAGGACAATTCAATCGGTGTTAAAACTAGTGTGCAAAAATACAATTAGAAACAAGATATTTACACAGTTTCAGACTATCTTCACTAGCTAATTACAAGGGGAAATATCTTTATTGTGGAGAAACTTGGCAGACTAACAACTAAGTGATCAAAGTTAACATCATCAAAATGTGACACTTTGACAACACGGACTCCTGATATGATGCACTGAGAAGACTATGGCAAAATTTCTGGGGTATTCTTGCCAAAATTACATGAGTTTTATTTAATCATAAGGAAATATTAGACAAACAGATTGAAGAATATTCTATAAAACAGCTGACCATACGCTTCAAAAGTGTCAAGGTCATGAAAAAGAAAAGATAAGACTAAGAAACTGTCTTAGATTGCAGAAGACTGAGTAGACGTGAGAAATAAATGCAACTGGAGATCCTGGATGACATTCTGCATTGAGGGTGGAGAAAGGCCTAAAGAGAGCCAGGCTGGACTTTATGCAATTGGGACAACTAGTTGTTTGAATAATTAATTAGACATGGCTGAAAGAATAATCTGGGAGGTGGTGCTGAGCATAGAATTTATTAACTCCCTTGTAGAACATTGTACTTCTCCAGTGTAACATTTCTCAAACGATAGTGACATGTCCATATCTTTTACTAGAATGTAAGCTCCATGAACACAGAGAGTTGTCACATCCATCTGGTTCGTCACTCTGTCCAAGTGCTCAATGCCTTGCCAATAAATGTGGTTTAAAACATAACCTTAATCTGGCTGGTTAAGTTCATGCAAGCAACTTTGCCCCTCACCTCTGCTCTGGGTGGCTTTGCTGGTTGGGTGACTCTTTCTACCTAAGAATGACTAAGGGGTTCATCCCTTTATTTAATGACTCCTTATCTTTCAGGCTCAATATAAGCCTCATCTTTTAGTCAAAAGTTTTAGGCTTTAGAGGCTAGATGGAATTCAAATTCCAGTTCTGTCACTGATCAGCCTACAACTTAGTTTGGTCTTTCCTCCTCTCCAGGAATGGTTTCCTCAACAGTGAAGAAAGGCCTTTGAATTTTAGACCAGTGATTTTTAAGCTGTTTTTTTAAAAATTTGTTTTGTTGTTGTTATGATTATTGGTGGGTGGATTGTTTGCTTACTTGCAGATCTGCTTTCTTTAAAGGAACTCTTTATGTAGTATCCAGAGGTGTACACAAATAATACATGTTAGAATGGCATTGTTTTCATCTGGTTGGAGGTGGGGGGAAGTGAGGGTAGGGAAGTGGGTTTGGGGGTGGTACAAAGCCTGTCCAACTACCCATTCCTTCCCCTACTGCCACCTTACCCTGGGAGCCTTTGAGGTCCTAATGACAAACTTCTAGTCCATAGTTTGAAAATTCTAGAAGTTTGCTACAATTACTCTGCCACCTGCAGAAGCACTGTTCTCTCCTGTGAACTGTGGCATTTATCCTTTCTCTCTTCCATGTTACATTTACCATGCTACTATCTGGACTGGAAGGAATGGGATATATCATTTTAGACCCAAGCTCTAGTACAAAACCTTCACCCAATAGTTCGCTTACTGTGAAAGTTAATTACACATATTGATTTATTACTGTCATACTGAACTAAATAAGATTCAAGGGGTAAGGGAGAAAATGACTAGGGGCACATAACAACTACCCCAAGAATTGTCCACATGCCCAGTTGCTGAAACAACCTGCTGAGACTCTAAGATTAATTTTACCTACCACCATCACTCACCAATCAGAGCTTGCCAGCCCCCCAAAACTTTGCTAGCGCCAATGAGTTTTCTTTCAAGATAACATAACATTTCTCTTTCCAATGAAACTTCCAACCTTCTCTTTGTTCTTCAGACATACTGAAGATCACCCCTGTGTGTTGTATAACTCAAATTGCAATTCTGTGATTCCCAAATGAAACAGTGAGTTTAGAGATTCTTCTTTATATTTTATTTGACTTTGGCATTGGCAAATGTTTCTTGATGATGACCACTGAGGCCAGGACCTCCAGCAACTTCCTGGAGGAGGTGGCCCGTAAGTCAGGCTTGGGGGGAATTTGAATTAGTGGGGAGGAGGTCATTGTTCTTGATTAGTGAGGGTTATGCAGGGATGACAGACAGAGGAGGCCATGCAATGGGTAGCTCTTAAGAGTTGTTAGGGACACAGGGAGATAGAAGGTGTGGGAGTCAGTCATGGAGCCCAAGAGTGGAGTAGCTCAGCTATGACCTAAGATGGCCTAAAGCCAGAAACAGAAACTATCATGGTATATCTTAAATTAATTCCGTAGTGTAGCATCCTCAGCAAGATATTCCAGGAAGGTAGTTGGAACTGGCTAGTTTCCAGGTATCTTTAGATCAAACAAAATGTGAGCAGCCTCTAAGGCAAAACTTTTCTGGACCTTTCCAAGGACACATCCCACATTCTCTATTTTCAGCACAAGCTTGCACTGTATTTCGGATCCGGGTGAGAAGATGATGATTGCTCCAGTGCGGGAACACTGCACCAGGTAACTGCAGTGGCTTGGCTAGAGGAACTAGCCAGCTGCTGACTGTTGGTGGGAGTATCCTGCCCTCTGCTGGATTTGGCGGGCAACACGAATTTGCATTGCCTGCTAAAGAATTAAGGCTGAAAGCTTTTAGAACTGAAACTAAATATTTGCTTGTGTGTTGATTAGGTTTAATTAACTTGGAAATGCATTTCTTAAATAACATCAGGATTCTCAGGTAATTTCAGGTGTCAAGGAAAAAAATCATTTTATATCATATACAGACCTCTTGTTCAGTAAATTTGGGTGCATAATATAAAGTGCCAGCATTTTGTTCTGTAAAGAATAAAAGTTGCATCTATAATAATTCTTAAAGCATTCACATAGTGTTGTAATTTGATGAACGAATCCCAAGAGTGCAGTTAGACTGTAGGGGTTTATATATTAATTCTGCAAGATACTGAATCTCTCTGAGACGCGTTCTCTTTATCTGTAAAAAGATGCCATACTCACCTTGAAGGGTTGCTGTGAGGATCAAGTGAACTAAGAATATTTGCAGAAGCACTTTACTACGCCTACTACAAGTATGTGGTTTTAAACATACATGCTATTCACAGGTTAAATTATTGACTTCCCCAAGTTTATTCTGAGTAAAACTGAAAAACAGACATCAATGTTTCAAATCCAGATAATGACAGGACTCTTCCTAAAATACTGAAAGAGATCAGCAGCCCCTAATTTTTGCAAGAGCCTTTGAAGATGGGACAACTTTTTACTAAGTAGTATTTATCTCCAGCTGCTGGTCATTCTGTTCTGTGCAATCAATACAAATGTCTCTATTTCTCACTTTCATAAAGAGAAAAATGGCAGAACCTAATTCTAAGGATAATCTTTTCCAGCAGCCATTCCCTTGGTTTCCTCTCCTCCTTTTGTCTTTTGTTCTGGATCCTTCCCTATCCCTTTATTCTGTTCTCTTCCTATGTAAGTTGAAACCAGAAATAAGCAGTTTCAGCTGGCATTGTCATTGCTGTTGATGTTTAGCTGTTTCTCATCCTCCTGTAGAAGTTCCACAGGTGTATAGTTTTCCCTTCAGTGCTATTATTATATTAGGGGTAGAGCCCAGGCTCTGAAGTTTTTTGCTATCTAAGGTGTGAGAAGCTGGGTAATAATGGTATTATTAATGTAGCACCTCTCTAATAAAAAATAATAGATCTGTTTTTAACTTAATAATTTATTTAACTGATTTTATTCTCTTCATTAGCAGCTCTCCTTAATAAAAAGATGTTTTAAAATCCAATTTGTGCAACCAGCTGAAGAGTAAACCCAAGTAATTGATCACCTTGCCAGCCTCAGTAAATGCTATATTGATGTGTTTTAGGAAATCCACATTGAACAAAGATTTATACTAATTGCTGAAGACAAGAAGGAATAAGATATGATTGCTATACATGATATATTTTGGGAAGAAATTGGCAAAGAAGATATCATGTGCTCTTGAAGAATGAAGTTTTTCAGGTAGAAAAGGTGTGTGTGTGTGTGTGTGTGTGTCTGTCTGTCTGTCTTTCTGTCTATTGGAGCTGGGTGGGGGCAGGCTTCAAGACAGAGGGTACCAGGTAAGCATCACATACTGTTATGAAAACCTATGCTGTGGCCAGAGTGATGAGGAGGATTAAGTTGAGGCTGAGGCTGGAAAGGTACCTTGGGGCCAAAGGAAGGTGCTACTTAACTGTTAAGATGTGGAGCTTGAATTTCATGGGGTATGTGTGTTAACCAATACATTTGAATGTTGGATCAATATTATACCTCCATCACATTCTGGTTTGTCAAAGAAGTATTTATTAGGGAGGAATGTTGGGTTTTAAGTGGCATTATAATTCTCTACGACTTTAAAAACATATGTAAATTTCTGAGTGAGAACCGCAACAGCCTCTGTTCAGTCCAAACTAGGGTGGGTTAGTGACTCCCTGTGTAACCCAGGGTTCCAGGTTTTTGGGTATGCACTGTGAGGAAATCCCCACTTGTGTCTGTTGTATCTTGAGTTCTTATTTCAAAAAGCTCTGGGAAGAAGCTCAGCCCTGGAAAAACTAAAACTGGTTGGATCCAGAGATTCCTGAGTTGGAAAGAAACTTTGGCCAACTCTCCTCATGAACCATAGTAACAAACCTTGCTCAGAGAGAAGCTTATTTGCCATTTTCTGTACGTGCGATTTATGTAGAAGCATGATCAGCAGGCGACTGCACTGCCTTTATGCCACTTCCACATACAATGACTCAGCTAACCAGCCTAATACAAGCCCTGCTTTTACTGTTGTTCCTGGAGGCACCGCTTTGGGAAACTATCCCAGATGTCCTCCTTCCTTGTTGCAAATAATAAAATCTCCCTCTTAAATCCTCCGTGGTTGTGGTCATTGGACTTTCACCTGCCTAGCAATTTCACGCACCTGTTGTGTGGGTAACACCTGAACAGACTAGAATCCCTAGCTTGCATCTTTAAAAGACAACAGCTTGAGTCCCTTTCAATTCATCAAAAAGTCATGCATTTTTAAAAAGCAGCCGCCAGCCTCTCTCATCCAGTTAGTCTTAGACAACCATATACTCTAAAATATCTAGAGTGCAATGTCTAAAGAAGAATTTAGAAACGGCGTCAACCACTTTCTATATCTGACCAACCATTTTGTCACATCAAATAAAAGGGAGATCATAAAAAGACCCACGGATAAATGCTCTCTGCATCACCAAACATGCTTGCTCATCTAATTAATGATTTAAAAAATACAGATTATTTATATAAACTACTCAGCACCATATTACTGATCTTAATTCCCCTTATTCACTATAGCAATTCCACAAACCTCGAAAGAGACAAAGATTGCACACACTAAAGCTTGTTTATGGCACCTTAAAAGAAAGCACTCTGAATTGCTATTCCCCAGTTCCTAAAGTGGTAATGAGATTTATAGGTAACTTTACAAGTTTTTCTTTTGTGTGTTCGCTTAGCACTTAGCACATTATAGGCATCCTGAAGAATGGAGCACATTCCATTAAACAATTTGGGCAAAAATAAAGTGTAAATAAACATAATGGCTAGTGTAGCCAGGTGCTTAGTTGGCAAAAGAGCGTGGAGTAGTGTGAGAGCCCATAGGAGCTCCTCCACCTCCAGTGCCCAGCACATAGTAGGCATTCAATAAATAGCCGAGGAATAATGAAACAATGAATGCATTCTTTTTTTTCTAGTCACTTTGCTTGCAGTGGTTATCTTAAGGGTGTAATAAAATAATAATTGCTTCGTGACTATGTGGGCTCATAAGTTAATGTTTGCAAAGTGCTTTGAACTTCTTGGGAAAAGGGATGGTGTTTTTGTTGGCACTGTGTATTGTTTGCAGTGGCACACAAATTCCTCCTCCTCCTCTTCCTCCAGCTGCCAGCACTGTGCCCTCCCCCAGCTCTGTGCAGGGCCAGTATCTCCCACAGGGCAGCCTCACGGCCTTCACTGCCTCTCTCCAGCCAGCTCCAGCACTACAGGACAGGTAGGGACACAGCAAATATCGGAAAGATTTCTTTAAGGCCACCGAGGAGAAATGAAACTTGGGTCGATACTAATGATTCTTATAGGGTTTGGTGTTTAGAGGGATGCAGATGCTTGGCTACCCGTGGAAGGAGCTATTGGACAGACACACTCATCCGTGAGGACACATCAAGCTAGATCCTGAAGGGGAGAGAGAAGTGTCATATAGGCAAGCGGGGGTATGTGTGGAAGCAGCTGTTTTTTCAGTTTTAGGTGGCCCATATACATAATACAAAACCTTGGCTAGTAACTGGCAACAAAATGTTACATAGTTCTGTTAGCAGGAACCCACAAGAAAAGCCAGATTTCTTTTATATGAGTACAATTTTCGACTGCTATGATTTCTTTCCTCATTATTTTCTTTATATTTGATGATGGCAAATAACGGAGTTCTGTCTCACATATGGTTAGCAAAGGCTGCAATAGTTTCCAATGCATTTATTACTATTTTTTAAATTGCCAGCATTGTTAGGAACTTCATAATTAAACAACTCACATGTGATTTGGAAAACAAAAGCTATGTTTTCTGTTAAGAATGGATGTCCTTTGTGAACAAATTCAAGCAAAAGAGTTTTTTTTTCTTTTTGTGTTACACCAGGTTAACTTTCAACTGATCACACATGATAAATATCTCAAAGTAAAACAGGGAGAGGCAGTTACAGGTTCAGAATAACTAGAATGACTATGGGAGGCAGATCTTGCCTTAAAGGCAAGAACACCTTCAGTTTTCCACAAGTTGGAAGTGACTTGTTTTCCAGACCACATCATGAGCTTTTCTGTGTGTGTGGAAAATTTTTCATGTTAATTGCTGTACATGTGGCAAATTCGCTCTCTCTACAAATTATTTCTAGCGATTGGAATTAAATGTTACGTGGAAAAAAGCCAACATGGCATTCTGTTAAGAAGACAGACAACCTAAGTGATGTCTATCCTGCTTCAAAGAAAAAACTCAGGTAAGTCTGACTTTAGCTGAACCACATGAAGTTAACCAAGAGCAAGGCTTAGGTTTTGTTTTAAAAAAAATATATAGAAGGAAAACTCCTTCCAACTAAAATACACTCGTTATTTACCTGAAAACAAAAGTAGGTGGAGCTGAATTTGTAGTTAGATTATAGTAAGTAGCATTTGAAACTCTGAAAGCTTAGAGTCCACATAAAAGTCACAAGTACAACATTTATTTGGGAGTAACTCCAGATAAGAAATGGTTTCTTTCGTCACTTGATTCAGTATAAGATGAATTTTTTATTTGTACAGAGCTTGAGAATCACATAAGCATCGTTGAATTTTTCTTTTTTTTCCAATCTCTATTTGTGAGTATTTGATACTTGACAGTTTGTCTATGTCCTGAAATAAATGGATGAGAACTCATTTCAGGGAAGATAAGGTGAGCAGTCTGAATTAGGGGGAGGCTGTATTTCCTTTTCATTATGTTAATGACCTGTTGCATTTCAGGAGGCTGTACATTCATTTAGAGCAGAGTAGACGAAACCTCCTACGTTCTGGCTTGGGAACCAGGAGGAATCACTGACTGAGATTTGCCAACCAGACCTCTATGGTAAGTTTGAATTGAAATGTGTGGGTTGATTTTCATTATTCATTATTTCCTTTGATCTTGGGGAGGGGTAGAAATTAACAAATTTTAATGCAGTGTTATATATTCAAATAAATATCATATTGAGGAAATTATTGCTGGAAATTTTTTATTCGAGCATTTAATGAGTAAGCTGACTGACTCGTCATCTAAGTATTTTGGACTTCCTGTTGATACTAGTTTTCACCTATTTTTTCTTATGTGATCAGTGGATTTGCTATGGGGATATTTTATGTCAAGGCAGATGTTGAGTTTATGACATTTAGACACCTGTTTTTGATAATGGAAGGGTTCAATAAATACAAGAGTGTGACATCAACACAAGGAGAAGGGAAGAGACAAGAGATTGGTCTAGGAAGTTGAAGGTTCTTATTAAGAAAAAAGAAAGGAGGGAGATGGTGAAAAGCCAATTTTACATTGGTTAAGCACTAGAACTCAAACATGATATTCTAATGATGAAGACAGGTTGAGTTGGCTTATGGGAGTGTGTGTGTGTGTGTGTGTGTGTGTGTGAAACAGAAAGAGAGAGAGGGAGGGAGGAAGGGAGGGGCACAGAGAAAAATAGAGAGAGAGAGAGAGAATTGATTATTTTCTTATCCGTATCCACTCTAGCCTTTCTCAAGACAGGAACCCTGTCCTTTCACCTCTGTATTATCTGCAAAGAATAGATAATCAACAAACATTTTGATTGAATAGGGTATCTCTTTTTGTGGCTGCTACAGAAAAGATCAGCAAACTAGTTGCTTTTATGTGCTTTCTGTGACATAGGGCTCAGAACTCAGCCAGAGGCAGCTGAAACTTCATCAAATAAATAGCCAAAAGGTGAGCTTTGAGTGTATCACAAAGTATTCTCTCAAATTCAGATCATATTGAGAGGTGACAGCCTGCTGGCAGTCCTCACGGCCCTCTCTTGCTCTCTGCGCCTCCTCTGCCAGGGCTCCCACTTTGGTGGCACTTGAGGAGCCCTTCAGCCCACCGCTGCACTGTGGAAGCCCCTTTCTGGGCTGGCCAAGGCGGGAGCCGGCTCCCTCAGCTTGCAGGGAGGTGTGGAGGGAGAGGCGCGAGCGGGAACCGGGGCTGCGAGCCGCGCTTGCGGGCCAGCTGGAGTTCTGGGTGGGCGTGGCCTTGGCGGGCCCTGCACTTGGAGCAGCCGGCCGGCCCCGGGCAATGAGGGGTTTAGCACCCGGGCCAGCAGCTGCGGAGGGTGTACTGGGTCCCCCAGCAGTGCCAGTCCACTGGCGCTGCGCTCGATTTCTCACCGGGCCTTAGCTGCCTTCCCGCGGGGCAGGCCTCGGGACTGCAGCCCGCCATGCCTGAGCCTTCCCCCACCTCCGTGGGCTCCTGTGCGGCCTGAGCCTCCCTGACGAGCACCACCCCCTGCTCCACGGCGCCAAGTCCCATCGACCACCCAAGGGCTGAGGAGTGCGAGCGCACGGCGCGGGACTGGCAGGCAGCTCCACCTGCGGCCCTGGTGCAGGATCCACTGGGTGAAGCCAGCTGGGCTCCTGAATCTGGTGCAGAAGGGGAGAACCTTTTTGTCTAGCTCAGGGATTGTAAACACACCAATCAGCACCCTGTGTCTAGCTCAGGGTTTGTGAGTGCACCAATGGACTCTCTGTATCTAGCTGCTCTGGTGGGGCCCTGGAGAACCTTTCTGTCGATACTCTGTATCTAACTGATCTGATGGGGACCTGGAGAACTTTTATGTCTAGCTCAGGGATTGTAAACGCACCAATCAGCACCCTGTTAAAACAGACCACTCAGCTCTACCAATCAGCAGGACGTGGGTGGGGCCAGATAAGAGAATAAAAGCAGGCTGCCCGAGCCAGCAGAGGCAACTCGCTCAGGTCCCCTTCCACACTGTGGAGGCTTTGTTCTTTTGCTGTTTGCAATAAGTCTTGCTACTGCTGACCCTTTGGGTCCACACTGCTTTTATGAGCTGTAACACTCACGGCAGAGGTCTGCAGCTTCACTCCTGAAGCCAGCGAGACCACGAGCCCACCGCGGGGAACGAACAACTCCAGACGCGCCACCTTAAGAACTGTAACACTAACCACAAAGGTCTGCAGCTTCACTCCTGAGCCAGCGAGACCACGAACCCACCAGAAGGAAGAAACTCCGAACACATCCGAACATCAGAAGGAACAAACTCCAGACGTGCCACCTTAAGAGCTGTAACACTCACGCAAGGGTCCGCGGCTTCATTCTTGAAGTCAGTGAGACCAAGAACCCACTAATTCCGGACACAATATCACAGTTACATTTTAGGGCTAGACCACCAGGAGTCAGGGCGTTGTCCCTGGGAAGACTTTGTTAAGTACACGTTAGGTGTCCTGTAAGAAAGACACAGGGCAGAATATCTCAACTTTTAAGCACGTAACCCCCCCGGACAGTATTCAAGCACTGGTTCCTGGGTCTTGCTTCTTGTGATTCTGATTCAGTAAGTATGAGATGGGGGGATGTGTGTCCCTGGGAATCTATATTTTATAAAAGATGCTGGTGTTGAAGGATCTCAATTTTGAGAAACATTTCTGGGGTTTCTCTAGCCTGTTTATCTCATTAAAGGCTTATGAGCGCAGAACATATCAGGAACCTGGCTCTGAGACAGACTCACGGCAGCTGGGATGAGGGGCAGTGCCTGCGTCTCAGGGACTTGTGTTTGAACACACTGTGGTGTTGGAAAAGGCAGCCTTCTCTTTCCAAGGTTCAAGTATTTTCTTTTTGAAAGAGGAGAACGGTATTGTCTACCTCATGGGATTTGAAGAAATCGTGCATGCAAAGTGGGTTAGCCGAGTGACTGACACGTAATGAATTAGTAATTGTTAGCTCTTGCAGTGGGAAGAGAAGAGGTATGCCAGTAACAGGCCCTCTGTGGCCAGGAAAAATGGTTTGGGCAGACAGACCCAAGGCATCACAATAGAGGAGGCTAGCTGTGGGATCTTGAGCATGCAGGGCCAGTGTCTAAAGGTAAATTCTAGACCTAACGATGAATAAACACGAGGATAAGAGACACACTTTCTCACTCTAACAAGGTTTTTCCAAGAGTGGTAATGAGCAACCCAGATGGCACAGCTAATTGGAATCATAATTGATCCCACAATGGTGTTTAAGTCAATAGTTTAATTGATTTTCCTCAGGACAACCATTATGAGAACTTCTAAAGAGAACAAAGTGAAATGCATCAAATACTGTGACTGGTTCATATTTGCTATCCCTGGGCGGGTGTGGTGGCTCACACCTGTAATCCCAGCACTTTAGGAGGCCCAGGCAGGTGGATCACCTGAGGTCAGGAGTTCGAGACCAGCCTGGCTAACATGGCAAAACCTCACTTCTACTAAAAATACAAAAAATTAGCCAGGTGTGGTGGCGCATGCCTTTAATCCCAGCTACTCAGGAGGCTGAGGCAGGAGAATTGCTTGAACCCGGGAGGCGGAGGTTGCATTGAGCCGAGATAGCGCCATTGCACTCCAGCTTGGGCAACAAGAGCAAAAACTCTGTCTCCAACAACAACAACAACAACAACATATTTGCTACACGCTCTGCGTGGAAGGAAGAATGAATAAAGAGAATAATGGTCAAAGAGGGGAGGGGATACAGGGATCACAAATCAAACAGACTGTCATGAGTCAAATACTTGTCTGGTCATTCAGTGCAATGTTAGGTGGTATTGAACCAGATGGTGAGGCCAAGTACTCCCCCAAAATGAAGTACCAAGAGCAGAGGAACCAATACTGGTATCTTAGGTGCCTTCCTTAAATGACAAAGATGAAATTTGGTGGCACATACATGTATGATATGATAGAAACAGCCAGCAAACAAACAGATGGGGCATATGAAGGATGAATGGAGGTGAGGTATGATCAGATGTCTCTGAGTACATCATGTAGCCTCCTTTGGCCTAAATGTTCCCTCTGAGTGCCCTTCCAGTCCTGATACAATGTGATAAGGCATATTGCATGGGACAAAACCCATCACTTTATGTTTTTCTTATCTGCAGAGTAGTCCATAAACTAGGGCACCTAAGTTATTGTGAAATGCTAGCTACTTCGAGGAATTTTGTTTACCCTGAACTATGATTTTTTTCCATAAGCCAAAATTTCCACATAAATATATTTTTACCTGTACTGTTATGACTCTGGATGTAACTGATATCTTTTCAGTAAATAATCACCTTAATAGGTGGTAATTATGAATAAATGATGAAAACAATGCTAACAGTAGCAGCCACTGTTTTTCAAGTGCCTATCATCTGCTATGTCATATTTCATCATTAATCCTTTCAGTAACCCTGTTAGAAGGCATTATTGTGGCCATTTCCCATGTGGATTCTGAGAGGTCACAGAGGTAGTAAATACCTCAGGACATTTTTTAGATGGAATAATTTTTTATTACAACACTAATTTGTTCCAAGTTAATATTACAGAATCTTAAAAATGTAATGGAATGACAATAAAATTAGGAATCCGAATAATCTGGATTTGACTTTTCATGTAGTGTTTATACTGAGTGATCTAGTAAAAGTCATTATCTATGCCTCAATTAATTTTATTAGTGAAAATAAAATGATGACACCTACTTCATCATTATGTTTCAGAATAGAATACAATATTTTTGAAAAGATTTTAAAATCTGCTGGGTGATGGCTTTATAGCATCTTTATGCCATGCTATGGGTTCCTATTCCTAATATATTCCTTCCTCTGCCTCTTTGCCTGATATATAAAGTTTCAACCTCTCTAGTTAGCAATATTTTCCTGTCTTGCAAAGCCTAGCTCAAATTCTTCCTACTCAATTAATATTTCTTGATGACATTAGACATTGTCATAGCTTTTAAAAATTATCTAAACCATACTATCACGTTATTGTACTAGTCTATTATATATGTCCATATAATCTATTTATTGTTTCCATCTCCTCAGATGAGAAAATAATGCCCATGAAAAGTGTCATTGATATGGGGTAAACTGTGTGATATATGTTGAAAAAATACAATTTCAAAATTGTTTGAAGAAAATACTTTCAATTATGTTAAAATACAGTTCTGTGATAGCCTTTCCAGTAATTTATGGCTTCAATCGAATTCATGACAGAACATCAGATAAAACCAAATTGAGGGCGATTCATCAAAATACTTGACTGAATCCAGGTCTTTCTTATTCTGTAGCCCATGTTACTACTACTATATTATGCTGTAAATCGGCTATACTGAGTGCCATCATTATTATTTTTTTCTTTTTTTTATTTTTTATTTTTTATTATACTTTAGGTTTTAGGGTACATGTGCACAATGTGCAGGTTTGTTACATATGTATCCATGTGCCATGTTGATTTCCTGCACCCATTAACTTGTCATTTAGCATTAGGTATATCTCCTAATGCTGTCCCTCCCCCCTCCCCCCACCCCACAACAGTCCCCGGAGTGTGATGTTCCCCTTCCTGTGTCCATGAGTTCTCATTGTTCAATTCCCACCTGTGAGTGAGAACATGCGGTGTTTGGTTTTTTGTCCTTGCGATAGTTTACTGAGAATGATGTTTTCCAATTTCATCCATGTCCCTACAAAGGACACGAACTCATCATTTTTTATGGCTGCATAGTATTCCATGGTGTATATGTGCCACATTTTCTTAATCTAGTCTATTGTTGTTGGACATTTGGGTTGGTTCCAAGTCTTTGCTATTGTGAATAGTGCCGCAATAAACATACGTGTGCATGTGTCTTTATAGCAGCATGATTTATAGTCTTTTGGGTATATACCCAGTAATGGGATGGCTGGGTCAAATGGTATTTCTAGTTCTAGATCCCTGAGGAATCGCCACACTGACTTCCACAATGGTTGAACTAGTTTACAGTCCCACCAACAGTGTAAAAGTGTTCCTATTTCTCCACATCCTCTCCAGCACCTGTTGTTTCCTGATTTTTTAATGATGGCCATTCTAACTGGTGTGAGATGGTATCTCACTGTGGTTTTGATTTGCATTTCTCTGATGAGGTGCCATCATTATTAATCTTGCATAGTTTGCTCTTTGATTTGAAGTCTCCTAATTATTATTAAAAATACAATATGGAGTGTGTTTAGTGTCCTACTCCTTAATTTCTCACTTGTGATCACTTTAATGAAGTACTTCTCTTCCTAATGGTAGTATCATATTATTTTGTTTACTTTTAGTAATGAGTTTGCTGAATATTCTGAATTTCCCTGGGGCATATATATGAAAGTAACTTCTTTTTTTCAATTACTTAAGCTTTGTCAAATTTCTCTTTTACTTGGGCAGATCCTGTGATCTTTTGGTTATGCTTCTATAAAAAAAACAAACCATAACAATTCAGTGTTAGACAAGCCTCAATCTCAATCTAATTTAGAGCTATTCCCTCCAACATCACAGATCAGATATAAGGTGTCGGGAATAGAAGATGTGGGTGTGGTCTGCCTCCGGGATACTACCTCCCTCTCCTTCTTCTAGGGTTCCACAGTTTGTGGTGATTTGGGAAAGAAAAAAAGGACAAGTCTCTCACATTTAATAGTGCAGCTGAAGTTTGTCCTCTGTAAAATTTTGACTGTTTATCTGGTTATTGTGGACTGGGAGGCAGTGGTCTCTATCTGGGAGTTTTCAGAAGCCCCTTGGGGACCTCACCACTGCACAGTCATTGATATCTCATACATGGAACACTCCCCAGCTCCTGCTGCTGAGATGTGCTTTCAATGGCCAATCCTTGTGGGTAGAATTTGTCAAGATAACACAAACCTAGCTACTTCCCCCAAGTTCACATGGCCCATGAAGATACACGTGTGGGTCGCCCCAAAGCTGTGCTCTCTCCCTTTTCTAAGTCACTTTTTTTGCCCTCAGTTCAGGTAGGTACAGGGGCTGGATTGGCAAGGCCACTGCAGGTGCAGATGTCAAAGCTAGAAATGAAATTCTGGCCTTCTTTTCCTACAGGAACTGCTTTCCAGGCTTTAAGAGTGGTTCTCATGGCAGCCCCAGCACTTGGTTCAGTGGTGCGAGGCATGTCTTGGTGGAATAGATAGAAAACTGAAGCATTACTCCCTTCCCACCCCTACCAAGGCCACCTTATACCTCTAATCATTTCCTTTTTCTCCGTTCCTACCTCAGTCTTCCTTTCAGACTTGACTGGAGAGGGAGAAGGTACAGTTTGGGGTGATGATTTAGAGCAGCAGAGCCTTTACCTGGTTGTGTCTTCGTAAGCCTTAAAGAAGGTGGTCAGCTCCGGTTGTTCTCAGTTCTCCAACTTCTCTATTTTAATATTGTGGCCTTAATTGCCAATTTGGGGTAACAGAAAAACTTGTACTTGTAGCCTGTTACATTTGTGCACTTTGGGGAGCAAAAATTGATATAAAATTGAAAACTTCTCATCTGCAACAGAAGCTGTCAAGAGAATGAAAAGGCAAGTCACAGACAGGGATACAATAATTACAAAAGATGTATCTGATAAAGGACTGTTATCCACAATAGGCACAGAAATTGTAAAACTCAACAATAAGAACACAAACAACCTGATTAATAAGTGTGCAAAAGATTTGAACACACTTCACCAAAGAAGAACGAAAGATGGCAAATAAGCATATGAAAAGATGCACAACATCATATCTCATTAGGAAATGCAAATTATTAAACGCCTCAAGGTAGTCTTCTTTGGGTTAAATCTGCTTGGTGTTCTATAATATTTTTTGGATTTGGATATTCATATCTTCCTCTAGGTTTGGGAAATTCTCTGTCATCCCTTTGAATGAACTTTCTACCTCTCTCTTCCTCTACCTCCTCTTTAAGACCAGTAACTCTTAGATTTGCCCTTTTAAGGCTATTTTCCAGATCTTGTAGTCATGCTTCATTGTTTTTTATTCTTTTTTCTTTTGTCTCCTTTCACTGTGTATTTACAAATAGCATGTCTTCAAGTTCACTAATTCTTTCCTCTGCTTGGCCAATTCTGTTATTAAAAGCCTGATGCATTTTTTAGTATGCCAATTGCATTTTTCAGTTCTGGATTTTCTGTTTGATTCTTTTAAATTATTTCAACCTCTTTGTTAAATTTATCTGATAGAATTCTGAATTCCTTTTCTGTGTTCTCTTGAATTTCCTTGAGTTTCCTCAAAATAGCTATTTTAAATTTTCTGTCTGAAAGGTCACATATCTCTGTTTCTCTAAGACTGGTCCCTGGTGCCTTATTAGGTTCATTTAATGAGGTCATATTTTCCTGGGTTGTCTTAATACTTGTAGATATTCATCTGTGTCTGGGTATTTATCTTAGTCTTTGCAGTCTGGTGTTTGTACTGGTCCTTCTTGGGAAGGCTTTCCAGATATTTGATAGGACTTGGATATGGTGATCTAAGCTGTATCTACTTCAAGAGGCACCTCAAGCCCAGTAACACTGTGGTTATTGCATACTTGTAGAGGTACTGCCTTGATGGTCTTGGACAAGATCTGGGAAAATTTTTTGTATTATCAGACAGGAACTCATTTTCTCTTCCTTACTTTCTCTTAAACAAATGGAGCCTCTCTTTCTATTCTGGGCCATCCGAACCTGAGGGTGGAGTGATACAAGCTCCCTTGTGGCAATCACCACTGTGACTGTTCTCAGTCAGACCTGAAGCCAGCACAGTACTGGATTTCACCCAAGGCCTGTTGTAACCACTCCCTGGCTACTGCCTATGTTCTCTGCAATCAGCAAGTGGCAAAGACGGCCAGGCCCGTGTCCTTTCTTTCAGGGCAGCAAGTTCCCCCAGGCTCCAGGCAGGTCCAGAGGTGCCACCCAGGAGCCAGGGATCAGAGTCAAAACCCTTAGAGGTCTATTATACTGCAGCTGAGCTGGCATTCAAACTACAAGATACAGTCCATCTCACTCTTCTCTCACCTTTTCAAAGGCAGAGGAGCCTCACCTCATGGCCACCGTCACCGCAGGCCCACAGGGAATACTACCAGACTACCACCTATGTTCCCTTAAGGCACAGAGTCTCTTCAGTCAGCTTGTGGTGAATGCTGCCTGGGTTGGGACTCACCCTTTAGGGCAGCGTGCTCCGTTCTGGCCCAGAGCAGATCCAGAAATGCCATCCAAGAGCCAAGTCCTGGAATTGAGGACCCCAAGAGGCCTGCTTGGTGCTCTACACCCCTGTGGCCAAGGTGCATGACAAAGTCCCCTTTGCTTTTCCCTTCTCTTTTTTCAAGCAAAAGAAGTCTCACCCATAGCCATCACGGCTGGGAATGTGCTGAGTCACCCAAAGCCAGCAAGTTTCAGAGTCTCCCCCAAGACCCTCAATGTAGTACCTACATATTGCTGCTGGTTATTCAGGACCTAAGGGCTCTTCACTTAGCAGGTGATGAATGCTGCCAGGAAAGTGTCCTTTCTTTCAAAGCAATGGATTCCCTTCTGGCCCAGGGTATGTCTGGAAATGTCATCTAGGATCTAGGGCCTGGAAAGGGGGCCTAATGACTCTGATTAGTGTCCTATCCCGCTGTGGCTGAGCTGGTATCTAAGATGCAAGACAAACTCATGCTCACTCTTCCCTCTCCTCTCCTCAAGTGGAAGGAAAAATCTCTTTTGAAGCTGTGAGCTATGCAGCCTGGGGCTAGGGAAGTGTTAATAGCAGCCCTGCCTTAGGTGCTGCAGTGTCTCAGTAGGTCCACATGCCCCTCCAGTCAACTGTCTCTGAGCCCAGTTTAGCCCTAGGACTCACCGAGGAGTTGGAGTCCTTGTGACCTAGAATGCCTTTCGAGTTTATTTAGAGCCCCAGAGCACTTTAGACCATGGTGGTGAGGCTTGTGGGAACTCAAGTTCTTACCACTGGGATTGGTGAGAACTTAGCTGATGCTCCTTCCTTGGGTGGGTGATCAGCTAAGTTTGGACTGGTTTTCCTTTCTGTTATAACAGAACAGCACTGAGTTTAATGCCTCACAATTGCTGCACTCTCCCTCCCCCAGTTCACAGACAAGCTTTCTGTACCATACCACTGCTGCTGGGGTGGGGAGGTGGAGGGGAAGGGTTGTGTTTTTCTTTCTACTTTTTCAGTGCTCCTTTCAGCAATACAAAGTTAAAACCAAGTACTGTGAGTGCTCACCTGCTTATGGGTTCTTATGAAGATGCTTTTTTTGTGGGTAGATAGTTGTTAAATTGGAGTCCTTGGGGTTTGGGAGGGGGGCAATTGGTAGAGTCTTCTGTTCTGCCATCTTGATCTCCTACCACGAAATGTAAATTAAAATGACAGGATACTACTATAGTCCTATGGGAGTGGCAAAAATCCAAAACACTGACAACACCAAATGCTGATGAGAATGTAGAGCAACAGGAACCCTCATTTATTGTTGGTGGAAATGCAAAATTGTACAGCCGCTTTGGAAGACAGCTTCACAGTTTCGTATAAAACTAAACATACTCCTATCATAGAATCCAGGAATTGGTCTGCTTGGTATTCTCCCAAATAAGTTGAAAATTTAAGCCCACACAAAAACCTATACATGGATGTTTATAGCAGCTTTTTTCATAATTGCCAAAACTTAGAAGCAACTAAGATGTCCTTCAATAGGTAAATAGATAAAGAGACTGTGGTACATTCATATGATGGAATATTATTCAATATTAAAAAGAAATGAGCTATCAAGTCACAAAAAGACATGGAAGAACTTTAAATGTATATTAGTAAGTGAGAAAAGCCAATGTGGATATGCTACATACTGTATGATTCCCATTATATGACATTCTGGTGAAAGCAAAACTGTAGAGACAGTAAAAAGATCAGGGATGAGGTGGGAGAAAGTAATAAATAAATGGAGCACAAGGCCCAGTGCGGTGGCTCATGCCTGTAATCCCAGCACTTTGGGAGGCCGACCACGAGGTCAGGAGATCGAGACCATTATGGCTAACATGGTGAAACCCCATCTGTACTAAAAATACAAAAAATTAGCCGGGCTTGGTGGTGGGCGCCTGTAGTTGAGGAGGCTGAGGCAGAAGATTGGCTTGAACCCAGGAGGTGAAGCTTGCAGTGAGCCCAGATCGTGCCACTGCACTCCAGCCCAGGCGACAGAGCAAGACTCCATCTCAAAAAAAAAAAAAAAAAAAAAAAAAAAGTGGAGCACACAGGATATTTAAGGCAATGAAACTATTCTGTATGATATCACAATGCTGGATGTATCATTATACATTTGTCAAAACCCATAGAATATACAACACCATGAGTGAACCTAATGTAAACATGGGTTACATTTGGGTAAAAGTGATTGCTTGTATTTGGGTAAAAATGATTGGCTATATAGGTTCATTAAATATCTTCATATCAACATCATGAAGGAAGTAATATTGGTATGCCCATTTCACAGGTAAGGAAAATGAGTCATAGAGGGGCTGTAACAAATGTCTCACTCTGGTGCCTAATGCTGATAGTGGGGGAGGCTGTGCAAATGTGGAGGCAGGGGATATATGAGAACTCTCTGCACTTTCCACTTAATTTTGTTGTGAACCTACAACTGCTCTAAAAATAAAATATATTGAAGATTGATAATAAAAATATTAGAGTCACAGGTAACCAAAGCAGAGAAATTGACTTTCTAAATAGATGACAGATTTCTTCACCCTTGCATGGGACAGAATAAGTTTTTTTAACTTTTATTTGAGGTTTGGGGTAGGTGTAAAGATTTGTCACGTAGGTAAACACATGTCACAGGGTCTTGTACATATTATTTCATCACCCAAGTATTAAGCCCCGTACATAATATTTTGTTTTATGACTCCGTCCCTTGGACAGAAAATGTCTAGTGCATCATAGATGCAGTTGAGCCTTTTACCTTCTCTCTGCATTTTGTTTTCATAGCTACTGATAGATGACTAGGCAGCAGCATAGGTGGGTGAGAAGAGAATGCCCCTTCCTGGAAGGCTTACCCTTGATAGTGAATCTACTTCCAATGTTGCAGAGAACTATGTGTCACCGTTATTGTTCTGAATGATGCAACTCTAGAGAGATTCTTTATTACCTAGAAAAACAGCAGTCTCTGAAAGTTGAGATTTTGTTTTCTTAGAATACTGTTTTTGGTGTTCACAACTTTAGTTAGTCATGAAACCAGGTTATGAGAAACGGGAGCTGGCAAGTTGGACATGGCATAGCTGTGAGAAATGTCTTCAGCAAACTGATATTTGCCTACAATGTTATTCTTTCACATTTAGCTACAGACATTCATTCTGTGCCTTGGTCTCTCAGACTTTTCTCTGTAACACAAGAGATTTTGCACAACTAACTCATTTAATCTTCATAGCAACCTCATGAGGGAAGTTAATATTGGTATGCCAATTCCACAGATGAAGAAACGGAGTCACAGAGAGGCCATAACTATCCCACTGTGAGATAGCTAGTAAGTGGTAGAGTTGAGATCTGAGTAAAAGCATCCTTGCTTCAAAGTAGGGTTCTTAATCACTCTACTGGGTTGCAAAAAGCCACAATAATACAAACGACATGAAACTGGTTTAAAATTAGAACTGTTTATGTTACAAAAATAAATAGATTGGAGGTAGAAACTAGGGTATAGTTTCATTATAAAATTATCCAACCCAACAAGGGTTGCTATTCGGAGAAATTGGTTATTTTGGATTGAAAAGTCCAGTTTAAGGCCGGGCGTGGTGGCTCACGCCTGTAATTCCAGCACTTTGGGAGGCCGAGGCGGGCGGATCACGGGGTCAGGAGATCGAGACCATCCTGACGAACACGATGAAACCCCGTCTCTACTAAAAATACCAAAAATTAGCTGGGCGTGGTGGCGGGCGCCTGTAGTCCCAGCTACTCGGGAGGCTGAGGCAGGAGAATGGCATGAACCCGGGAGGCAGAGCTTGCAGTGAGCCGAGATTGCGCCACTGCACTCCAGCCTGGGTGACAGAGCAAGACTCTGTCTCAAAAAAAAAAAAAAAAAAAAGAAAAGTCCAGTTTAGCCAATCTCCCCTTAAAAATAATTACCCATTTTATTCCAAGTGGATTAAAGAGTTAAATATAAAGAGTTAAACCAAAATAACTTGGAAGAAATATAGATGAATATTTATCTTATCTCTGGATAGAAAATGATTTTCTAAACATAAAAGCAATTAAGAAAATCACAGAGGAAAGACTGATGAATGAAATGAAATATTTATGTCATAAACAAAATGAAGACAAATAACTAACACATGTAAGAAATTGTGATTTTCATATACATTTGAAGAAAATAACAAAAGAGAAAACAGAAATGCTTAAAATATGAGCAAAATATAAAAAATACTCTTTTTTTATAAAATATGAAAGGCAAATTTTTAAAAATGGAAAATAAAGCAAAATTAGTAAGCATTTTCTACAGAGCACATTTTATCGAAGACTTTTAACTGGTAATAATTAAAGCTGTTGGGAGTTCTGCAAGATCAGTAACTTCATGTACAATCTTTCTGCCAATAATTTAGCAATATCCATTAAGAGATTTAAAAAATTATATTTTTCGGACCCCTATTTTTTTAACTTTTAGTTCGGAGGGTACACATGAAGGTTCATTTACATAGATAAACACGTGTCATGGGGGTTTGTTGTACATATTATTTCATCACCCACGTTTTAAGCCCAGTACTCAATAGTTATCTTTTCTGCTCCTCTCCCTTCTCCCCGTCTCCATCTTCAAGTAGACCCAAGTGTCTGTTGTTTCCTTCTTTGTGTTCATAAGTTCTTATCATTTGAAAGTGAGAACATGCAGTATTTGGTTTTCTGTTCCTGCATTAGTTTGCTAAGGATAATATCCTCTAGCTCCATTCATGTTCCCACAAAAGACGTGATCTTATTCTTTTTTTTAATGGTTCCATAGTATTCTATGGTGTATATGGACCACATTGCCTTTATCCAGTCTGTCATTGATGTCGTTTGATGGGCGTTTAGGCTGATTCCATGTCTTTGCTATCATTAATAGTGCCGCAATGAATATTTGCATGCATGTGTCTTTATGGTAGAATGATTTATAGTCATCTGAGTATATACCCAGTAATGGGATTGCTGGGTTGAATGGTGGTTCTGCTTTTAGCTCTTTGAGGAATTGCCATACTGCTTTCCACAATGGTTGAACTAACTTACACTCCCACCAGCAGTGTATTAGTGTTCTCTTTTCTCTGCAACCTGGCCAGCATCTGTTATGTTTTTGAATTTTTAACAATAGCCATTCTGACTGGTGCGAGATGGTACCTCATCGTGGTTTTGATTTGCATTTCTCCAGTGATCAGTGATATTAAGCTTTTTTTCATATCTTTGTTGGCCACATGTATCTCTTCTTTTGAGAAGTGTCGTTCATGTCCTTTGCCCACTTTTTAATGGGGTTTAAACCACTATTTTTTATGTAAGGATTTATCCTAATAGTTATATGGACATATACTAGAAAATTATGGTTCTGCTATAGTATGGACTGTCGTATCAGTATTAAAAACATGTTGTGATTAGTTCTTAGTGATAAAAGAAAATTATAGTGGGTAGTGTTAATGGTTAAGTGTAACAAAATAGTGTTTTAAGATACACTATTTAAGTGTAGTGAGAGAGTATACATAGTTATTTATGCATAATTATTTCATCTGGTTAAAATCAATAATAAAAAGGGACTAGGGTGGTTAAGACAAATGTTCATGATGATTTTTGGTGGTAGTGGGATCCTCTCTACTTTACAAATCATCTACAACAGAGAGATAATCATGGGAAAATGCATTTAAATAAGGAAAAGAAACAAATAGAACAGGAAATACAGAGACAAATAAAAAGGGCAGATCATTAGAAATGGTGAGAGGCTCATGGATATGCCCTCAAATCTGAAGTGAAGGCAGAGTTGGAATGGAGTTTAGAGCAAATAGAAATATTGGAGTAATTCGTGCTCGTGGCCAGCTCCTTCAAAGCACTGAAGTGTATAGAATGGCTGCAAGGAAAGACCTGAGCTTGTCTGTCTGGTGATGAAAGTGAATTTTGTTTTTCTAAAACAAACCAGTTCTCTGCCCAAATTTACATTTTTATAGATGCCACATATATTTTCAACCTCTAAAATATTTTGGTTAAGATGTTTTCAAGATAATAAATCTTCAAAATCAGTCTCTATTTTCTCTTTATTTTGTTTAAGTCCATGACCTTTCCAATTTATGCAATATTTTAATTTTGGGGGAGGGGGCAGCAAAAGTAGATGTAATTTGTCTGTTAGCTACTACTTTGATTTTTATAGTCTAAATATGTGGAAGTTTCCAACTTTCTTCCCTTTATTGCAGTTAGACTTTCTAAAATGCCTTAGAGGAGTTTGAAGTTCTCATTATTTTCTTCAAACACTTTATTTCCCAGGAAGGTAGATATTTGTATCTCTTGCCTTTAGAATCTGCTGTATGGTTAGGAGAATTTATGTCCCTATTTTTTAGTTCTCACTTGGATTTCTTGATACTACAAAAAGCCTCCTGAACTCAGGCCTTTACATACTTGTTCTCAGCATAATGGATGCCTGGTCCACACACTCATGTTCATTTTTTCAGTTTCTCCCTCCCTCTTCAAATTACCCTGGGGCCTTGATCTTGTCTTCTCTTGCTATAGCCTGTCTGCCACTACCTAATCTCATATTCCAGCAGTGAGTGATCACTTATGTAGGCCGAGAGGAAAAAAATGTTGTTTTCCTGAGTTTCTTTTTAGGAAATAGCAGTATATTTTTGTTAAAACATAAACATAATTGCTTATGCCCAATAAACTTTTACAGAAATAAAATATACTTAAAACTGTGTTTTCCATTGAATTGTCACTACAACACTTCTTTCCACTAGAACATTTCTTTGCACTTAGTAAGATTGCATTGGGTTCTCCATCAGCCCAAGGTATGAGATGCTGGCTGTTGGATCTGCGAAGCATGACTGAGTCCCAGGGCATTGATCACCGTGGCATATGTATTATTTTGCTGCTGTGCTCTGCTGAGCCAAGGAGATGATGCATATGTATTCACACTCCTCCACTCTCACTTTCTTCTTCCATCTATACTTTCTCTCTGAAGGCAGTTTTGGCTGCCACCAAGTACTGTACCCCAAATGCCAAATCTTCAAATGCAAATGCCTGTTTACAGGGACATCTTGTCCCTTGGGCCAGTTCATCTCTCTGTGGTACATGCCTACCGGTAGTATAACTATAACTTTGGCTGCTGCTTTGTAAGTATAAAGTCACAACCAGAATTATAAAATGCGAATTTAAAACTGGAATGTTTACAAGTAGGCTCAAATACCTTTGGAGTCACTAAGTTTGTTGAGAGGCGTGGAGCTATATTAGCCTGGGACTTGACTTCATGTCCCATAAACCCCTCTGTTTCCTCTTGGAATCTGTTGCCATTAACCTGTGATGTATGTACTCTGCCACCATTACCTCTAGCTCTAGCACTCATCCATTCATATGGCAAATATAGAGAGAGCACCAACCATTGCCAGGCACTCTGCTAGGTGCTAGACATGCACAGTGGAAAAGAGGAAAGAGCCTGTAGCATGTGAGAGCTTACGGTCTAGTGGAAATGCAGACAAGAGAGCTAATTAAAATATGCAGTGTTAAGAAAAATCCTCTGTGCTCTAGTGGAACCCAGTCCACAGGAAGGACACTCAGATTACCCTTTAAAAGGAGTGATGAGGGAAAGTTTCCCAGAGAAGTAATCCAGAACCCAAAAAAGAAAGGCTTAAAGCTGTGGGTCTCATCCTTCCAGGTCTCCCGCAAAGGATACACTGGGATTCCAGGAGTGCTAGGGTGACAGAGCAGTCAATCATCCAAAGCAAGCTTGGACAGGCTATGGCAAGCAATGGGGACATACAAATCTTTAATCTCTGTTTGCTCTTAGTGATGATGGCATCACTGAAATTTTTGAGGTGTATTCTCAGGGTTATTTAACACACATTAAAAAGAAAAATGTATTAAAACTGATTTTTTTTTCATGAAGAAAAATCTTGGTGATGCTTGCCTGGATTGAAGAACCCTTCTGGGATCTGACCACAGGTCTAACTTCTCTGGGGGTTGGTTTGAGACCCACTGGAGTGACCTCTGAGAATGGATCCCACTAGTGAATAGCCTCATTAGAGAGGATGTGGGTGGAGAAGGCTGAATTGATGCTGCCATTTCTCCAGGATGCCTTCTGTAGATTCATCTCTGCTCTGCTGGGAAGCAGACTTCACTGACTCAAGTTTTTTTTTTGGTATTTTAAATTTTGAGGTAGGGTCTCATTCTGTCACCCAAGCTATAGTGCAGTAGTGCAGACTTGGCTCACCGCAGCCTTGACCTCCCAGGCTCAAGCGATCCTCCCTCCTCAGCCTCCTACATAGCTGAGACCATAGGCACGCGCCACTATGCCCAGCTAATTTTTTTTTTTTTTTTTTTTAGTTTTTGTAGAGATGGGGTCTTGCCATGTTGCCCATGCCGGTCTCAAACTCCTGGGCTCAAGTGATCCTCCCACCTTGGCCTCCCAAAGTGCCGGGATTACAAGTGTGAGCCACTGTGCTGGCCTTCAAACTTCTTGAACTTTAGCATTCTTGTGCTTGCCACAATTGTTCTTCAGAGCTTGATTGGTCAGCGATATGCTGGGTCTCAGCTTGTTTCCCCCTTCTCATCATTGTTCTAATATCATTCCAAATATCTTCATTAATGCTACTGTTACTTCTAACTGCTACTACTATTACAACGACTACTAGTAAGGGTTTTGTTTTGTTTGTTTTTTGTTGTTTGTTTTTTTTTTTTTTTTGAGATGGAGTCTCACTCTGTCACCCAGTTTGGAGTGCAGTGGCACGATCTTGGCTGATTGCAACCTCCATCTCCCAGGTTCAAGCCATTCTCCCACCTCAGCCTCCCAAGTAGCTGGGAATACAGGTGCATACCACCATGGCCGGCTACTTTTTGTATTTTTAGTAGAGACGGGGTTTCACTATATTGGCCAGGCTGTTCTCGAACTCTTGACCTCGTGATCTACTGGCCTCGACCTCCCAAAGTGCTGGAATTACAGGTGTGAGCCACTGCGCCCAGCCAGGGTTTTGTTTTTTGAGTGACTATATAGTAGCCAATGTCCTAGGCATTTTTTTTTTCACATCTTTAGAACAACCCTGCAAAAATAAATGTTATTATCTTCATTTTGTGGTTTAGGTGACTGAGGTTCAGAGAGTTTAAGAAACTGCAGTTTGTTGAACAGTATTCTCAGCATACGGAACAAATATAAAACTTAATACACCATTGTTAACACCAGAATTCCACTGAGCACAAACAGTGCTCAGTACCCTTGTTTCAGGAAACCTGTGCTGCCGTGCTTCCTGTTACGGGGACCACTGGCAGCAATTTGACTGAACAGCCAGATGGGCCCTGTGGCTTTGATGGTTATTGCAGGTTTCAAGGCAAGAAAAGGGTCTTCTTGAGGGCAAACAGGCCCATTGGAGGGAAGCAAGGGTGACAGACGCCAGAGTCAGCAAGCAGCAGGGAGGCCTGACCACTCCATCCAAGGGCAGAAGAGTCACTAGGGGCTGACTTTCTGTTTTGTTTCATTTTTGTTTGTACTGACTGCTGGGTGTCAGTCGTTATGGGCTTAGGGCTGTTAATTCTTGGCAAAAAATGTTCTGAAATTCTGTAGTTGAAACCACCCTTCTTGGAGACAGGGAGAGAAATTCTTGGATTATCAAATCAAAATTAACATCAGCAACCCCGTTTTTTTACCCTGCCAATACAATGACCCTTTGGTATGCTGTAGAAGTTTTATTATTTGAAAAAAAATTTATAACAAAAAAATTTTACTAATGTTTTTTCTCTTTGCTACAAAATTAGAATTGCTTATTCTAGCTTTCCAGATGTTTAGATCCTGAATAAGCAGGGTTTTCGTGTACTAATAAGCTTCCATTGTGTGGGCAGATACCATTATTGAAGGAAAGTTAGAGACCTCTGAAGTTCTCCACTATATCCCAGGCTGTAGAGACTACGTTAAATTGACAAGCATACATGGCCCATGCAGATGAGCAGGAAATAAAGCATAAAAATAGAAGTTTACATTTTTACTCTCTACCCTAGGTAAGAGGCTGTGAACTGGTGTGTGTGCTTTGGCAGATAGTTAAGAAAGTGTGGAATTCCTTACCTAGAGGGAATGAAGTTAGAGTAGGTGTCCTGTTGTTTCTCATCAGAGCATTGAAGAGATGGTTTCAGTGGTGGAGTAAGAGATGGACCCTGGGAGGCTAAGAATAGAAGCTGTGGTTAGCCCCAGACTATGGGCTAATGGGGCTGTATTTCTTGTTGTTTTGAAGTAATGTGAACCTCAGTGGCCTTTCTGTTGAAGCAGTCTGTGTGCTAATTACTTGTGATAAAAGGGTGCTTACAAGATACCAAAAAGAGTCCTTGGCTTGTTATCTGAAGATGGTTTCCTTTTCCAAAATGAGGGGGAAATGGTCTGGAAGACCTGGAGCTGACTGTGTTTTATCAACAGGAGTTGACTATGTAAATCCTATGTACAGCTTGTTTGCTGGTGATTTAAACCAGCGTTTAAAAGTCCCAGATAAGGGTTGTCACAGAATTCTTGTAGGTGATTTTTTTCCTCTTTCAAGAACTTCATATAGAGTTAATTAGGAACTCTTCATGCCCTTATACAATTCAATTCAATGTATCACTAAGAACTTCAAGTATGCAATTTGTATAGCCCACTCTTCATATTCATTAAAATTCACATACACATTTGTTCATATTCACTGCACAGTGATGGAATCAGAGAGATTTTGTTATGTAGTCACTCTCTTGGTTTATTTAATCTCACTGAGTTTATGCCAAAAGGGATTTAAAGTGGCTAAATTAACAAAATTCAACAAACTATTCTTGACCACACAGCATTTCTCTATTTTTTGGAGGGTTTTTACTTCTAAAAAATTGTGGAGGTAGAGTTTTCTTATGTTTTGAGTAGGTGAAATCATCCTCAAGGTGAAGAAAAGAAAACAAAAATTTTTTCCTGAAATGCCAGAAATTTGCATGGGGTAAAACACCTGGTTCGTAAGAAAAAAAAAAATCAAGCCCAGACGTCCTTACCAAGCTGAAACAATATTTCATGTTTCTAAGATACTTGGGTGAGTTAAACCAAACAGGAAGCAGCAACAGAAGTCCCTGAATCAGAGAGGAACTGATCATTACTCATTTGACTTTGCAAGCAGAATGATGATGTCATTACCCAGAAATCTAAAAAACCTAAAATAACTCCTTGTCAATTATGAAAATACTTATGGTTATGGTCTTCTGTCATGTAATCTCATGGGCAATTTCAACTTCTCCCTATCCCTTAGACTACTCCAACCTTTCATACTTCTAGAACTAGATCATGTTTTTGCAAACTTTTTAGAACATAGAACACTTTGGGGGAGAAGAAGGCTGAATCACCCCACTCGATTTTTTAAGTGACTTAGCCCACCCTAAATAACTTGAATGGGAAAACTACACAAGAAAACAAATGAAAAAATTGGTAATTCTTTTACATAATCGAGATAATGTCTAGTTTCTTAAAATACAGGGAGAAGCTAAACATTAGATGTAAAACTATTGTAAACACAATTTCCTCGGCCATCTATGGATGACAGTCATCTGTAATACACAGACAACTTGTCACGCCCAATGAACACCCTGAAGAAGGAGAAGCAGAATGGGGAAGTGGGATGGAGGTTTTAATTTCATGGTCTTTTGTGTTTTGGAAAATGTAAGTCAATGTGGCATTTGCAGAAGTTATCACATTGTTATCAGAGCCAAATTACACCTTCCCTTGCCATTGTATCTAAAATGCTGGCTCCTTTTTATTCTTTGATATAAGGAGAACAAAAGGTATTTCTCCTTAAAGTAACAGTCGAATTTTGCCACTTGGGGCCCTGTGTTCATATGCCATGCTAGTGCTCAGCAGCTCCAGGTTTCTTAGATATAATTTTTATTGAGTGCTTACTATTGTGTCTGGTAGTCCTACAGAACTTTAATTTCCACAAAAATCCTATGAGGTTGGCACTATTTTTTACATAGATGTGAAACTGAGACGCAGAGATAAAATGCAGCTTTTCCCAACAACTTGGTTGCCTACTGTTCTCAAGGGGTATCTAAAGTGTAGTCCTCATGGGGTGCCTATAGGACTTGTTTAGCCTTTTTTCTCTTATTTTACCATTATTTTGAAACTTTAAACTGTTTTTGAAGTTATGAAGTAAGTACGTATGTAAAACCAGGATTAGAACATACGAAGAGACAAATGAAAAGAAGTCTTCCTTCCCTAACACCCCAGGACTACTCCACGGGGGTAACTATTTTTAATTTTATGTATTAGAAATTTTCTATGCCTAAACTAGATATGCATATGCATACACATTCATTTTTATGTATGGATCAATTAAGGTACATGTGTCATACCTTGACATGGTTGAGACATCTGTGAACATGCTTGTCTCCGTGAATTCACTGTAAATTCTGAAGTCATACTACATATACCGTTCTGGTTATCTGCTGTTAAGTAACAAATGATCCCAACACTTAGTGGCTGAAATTAACATTTATTTTGCCCACAGACCTGCAGTTTGAACAGGTCTTTGCTGGAAAACCTCATCTTTGCTACACTCGAGATCAGCTGGGGTGGTGCAGGGATTAAGGGCTGGAATCGTATGAAGCCTCAGTTGCTCACATGTGCAGTGTTTGATGCTGGCTTTCAGCTAAGTCGACAGGTGACCCTGCGGCTAGAACACCTTCACGTGGTCTTTCCATGGAGCTGCTTGGCTTTCTCAGAGTATGGTGGCTGGGTTCCAAGCATCCCAAAATAATTGGGCAGAAACCATATTGCCTTTTATAATTTACTCTTGGACATTGTGTGACATCATTTCTGTAGTGGCCACAGTCTTAACCAGAATCAACTCACATTGTAAGGGGAGCAGGTGCGATGGGATATATTGATGAAGGCATCTTTGGAAAATATGATCTGCCATAAGTACCTTTTTATCTCAGGCATATCCCTCACTGGCCACAGCTTTATCCTACAGTTTTGTATACAGTAGGTGCTTAATAAATGTTCAGGACTTCGAATTGTGAATCAGGTTTAGGAGGAGGCAGCTCTGTGAACTGAGCTGACCTAACAGAAGTGGGGAGGTGCTGGCTCATACGAGAGTAGGATCCAGACTATAAAATCCCACCAGGGCCAATTGCTAGGGGTTGCTAGAAAAAGTGCTTCTGAAATAATTCCCCTGGGGTAACTAGCAGATGTCTCTGAGCTATTTTCTTTGTCCAGGAGGTTTCTGGGAAGTGAGAGATGTGGAGACAGGATGGAAGGTCATACTCATGGATTTGTGTTGGAACTCATCCTTGTTATGTCTTATTTTGTCTTTCTTATTCCTCTGTATTCTCCTCTGTAATGTCCTTCTTACTGTCACGCTCAGTTTCCAAGTCAGCTGTCAGCCTCCTCCATTCCCTGGATATTGATACACTTGTTCTCTCCTGGCATCACATCACTTTAACGGATAGCCTGGAATCAGCCCAACCTGGCCCCTGGCAATACATCAATTCCCAGCATCACACACATTGCATTCCCTTGTAGGCCTTCCGTCATAGGGGTCTTCATTTGGCCATTCAAGCTCCAAGGGTTCTACTCTCCTTCCCAGTTTGGTCCCAATAGTGTTAGAGTAAACAACAGGTAACCATGTGTTTACAAGGGCTTAGAATCAGAGACACTATTGAAAAAGACCTTCTTGTGCTCATATTTAAGTGTATTTGAAAAACATTTATCAGAGGGACAAGGCCAATATTAATACTGTTAGCTAAATATTTCTGGCTACTTATAGGAGTTGTCTGCCATGCTACCTACACTATTTTCTTCACTCAAGTGGGTATCCATAGCATTGACTAACTCCATTTTCCTTTTAGTATAGTTTATGATTATTTTTATACCTTAGACTATTCTAAACCATTCCTTTGAACAGATCCTTAAAGGCCCACCTCCAGCTGCCTCACCATTGCCATCCAAGCACTTCTTCTACTCATAAGATTCAGTGGTAGAGTATGACTTCATGGTAACCATGGGGGTGTTGCCCGATAGAGGAAGATGAAGCAATTGAAACGAATTTCATGACAGCCTTTTGATGTTCAGGCCAGATTCCCCGATGGGACATTGGTCTGAAGAGATGGTCAGACCTTCCATTTTCCAGTTGAGCTCAAGATGAGTATTTCTCTTTGCTTTCAGAATGATTGTTTTTGGAAAGCTATGAAATGTTGTTATTTATTAACCTTCCATTGCCAATGGCTTCTGTAGTGTGAAATAAAGAAAAAATTAGATTTCCCAATGTGGCAAGGTTTTCATGAGTTAATTTTTGGGCCTCAGAAGTTGAACACTGTTTGGAAGAGCTTGGCTGTAGTGGTAGTAATGAAATTGAGTCACATAACAGAGCAAAATTCTTAGGTTCCCTGCCATCACTGCTTGTGATAGCATCATCCTCCTAGGTCCCCAGGATGGTTCAGAGTTGCAAGTCCCTCTCCCATTGCTCCTTATGCCTAGGAGTCACAACTTGCTTATCCCTCTGCAGTGTTTCTTGCTTCTACTCTGTCCATTTCTTACCCACAGACACTGCTTTAGCACAAACTTTTTTTCTTTTTTTTAGACAGCTTCCCTCTGTCTCCCAGGCTGGAGTGCAATAGCACAATCTCGGCTCACTGCAACCTCTGCCTCCCAGGTTCAAGGGATTCTCCTGACTCAGCCTCCGAAGTAGCTGGGATTACAGGCATGTACCACCACACCCGGCTAATTTTTGTATTTTTAGTAGAGTCGGGGTTTCGCCATGTTGGTCAGGCTGGTCTCCGACTCCTCATCTCAAATGATGCACCCGCCTTGCCTCCCAAAGTGCTGGGATTACAAGCGTAAGCCACCCTGCCTGGCCTCTAGTACAAGCTTTAATTGACTATTTTTAAGATGGTGGCACTAATTGAACTGGTCTTCAGCTTTCTTCCTTCCAATTATCTTATAAGCCACTGTCTTATCAATTTTCCTAAAATCCCCGTTTAGTAACATATGCCTTTACTCAGAAAGATTGGCGATTCCTTTTTGATAACTGAATCAAGTTCAGTGTATTAATTACACCAGTGAGGTGCTCGGTAGTTCTGTGTTACGCAGCTGCCCACGTTCCTGCCATACGAGCTTTGTCTCCGATCTCTGATAGCTCTCCCAGTTTTCTCCTCTTGATGACTCTCCTCATCTTCTCATTCACGTGTGAAATGCTGGTTCTTCCCTAGTACCATTTCTGACTTGAAATTGTGCTGATTCTCTAAATTTGTCTTTCACCTTCAAAGGCAACCTCGGCTCCCATCTGAAGAAGAAATGAATTTCTCTGTTGTGTCCTTCGAATGGCTTTGTGCTGTTTTGTGTCTTGTACTCTGTAGAGGTGGGCATGTTGAGTTATTTTGCTAGACTCGAGGCTCGTGCAGGGCAGAAGCTAGGCTTTGCTCACTTCCGCATCACGTTCTCCCACACTTAGAGGCAGACATGTTGTAGGCCTGTGCTAAATGCTGTTGATTTGAACGGAATATTCGCAGATTCTCTCTAGGAAATGGTTAAGTTTAATCTAGACCGTCAACTTAAGTTTTCGTGTCTATAAAATGCGTAAAGCAAATATGATAAAAAAGTAGATATGATTAATTTGATGTCAAATTATTCTGATCATATTTCCTAAATCAAGACATCAAAATGTGATTTCATAAAGGATGTTTAAAACCTATAATTGACAAAGGACAATAGGACAATTTCCTCCAAATTGGATATATTAAATTTGATTCCTTTTATATGTTAGCACATAACAACTAATGACTCTTATAGACGCAAAAATATATAGTAATGCCAATGGTTGTTTACCCAATATGCTGTCATGGGAAGACTTTAAATATTTTGGTATATGTATCTTTTTAGTTTTTTAAAGAAAGCATACTTACATTTGCCTTTATAAAAACTTGTATAAATGTAAGGGGTACAAGTGCAGTTTTGTTACATGGTGTATATATCTTATGCCTTTATTTTCCTCATCTCTTTTTAGAAGTGAGCTCTATCACATGGTACGTTTATGAGAAGAGGAACCAGCAATGTTTCTTTCCATCTTCAACTATACTAACAAGATCCATCTGATGTGTAAGCTAGTGTGGGAAGTAGGGGCACAGAAAATTGCATATTAAAGTCATACAACTTTTTTTTTTTAAGAAAAGCTCTTTCTGTGATTTGTTGCTCCAAATCTTTCTTCTATTGTATTAAAAACTATAATGTTGAGAATTGATTCTCTTTGCACCTGGTAACAATATTTTAGTAAGCCTCTTTTCAGTTTTGAATAGTTTGTCATTTTTCCATGAGTACCTTCAGGTCATACATACTTGGCTTTTAAATTTTTTTTTGGAATGCTATTGTAATGGGCCTGCTGTTCAGTCCCACCACACACTTAGCTACTTCTTTTGGGTGCTTGGGTGCAGATTTTCCTTTGATGCCAGTGGGAGCTACATGCACAGATGAAACATGTGGCAGGAAGGGGACGTTTCCCACCTTCTCCTCTCTTGGGCTCTTTCATCTCTGTGTGATAATGTTTTCCACTCCTCCATAGATAAGAATCTTTTTGTAAATTTCCTATATTTAACACCAAGACTAAATGCTGTTAAGCAACACCAGTCATTCTCACCGCATCCACTGAGATTAAAAGTGAGTCAGACAATTAGGTTACTCTGGCAGGAACTGTGGCCCCACAAACTGATGGTTTTTGATAGCGTCTTCCAGCATGTTCTCTACTGCAAATGCTAGGATTCAGACTAAGGCAATTTCCATTTTTCCTCCCCCTTTAAAAAAAAAAGAGAGAGAATAAGAAATATATTTTAATGTATTCTTGATACTTTCCCTGCTTTTTTAGGGCCAGATGGATGCTCAGTGATACCGCTCAGTTCTTAGCGTGGTCACTGGATTTCATCTAACTCTCTTCCCCAGAGGTCTTGCTTAACATTGAAAAACTAAAAACTTAAGAAGACTATCTTTTTTTTCCCCCAAAACGGAGTCTTGCTCTGTCACCCAGGCTGGAGTGCAGTGGTGCGATCTCGGCTCACTGCAGCCTCCGCCTCCCGGGTTGAAGCAATTCTCCTACCTCAGCCTCCCAAGTAGCTGGGATTACAAGCAGGCACCACCACGCCCAGCTAAATTTTGTATTTTTAGTAGAGACTGGGTTTTGCCATGTTGCCCATGGTGGTCTTGACCTCGTGATCGGCCTGCCCCGGCCTCCCAAGGTGCTGGGATTACAGGTGTGAGCCACCATGCCTGGCCCAGAAGAAGGCTACAAATTCCCTTGACAATCCATGGCAATAATGAATGGTCTTTCCTTTCAGGGAAGTGCCACCTTAAGTGATTGCTTGAAGAGAAGTAACTGGTTGGTTCTTGTCTGGAGGTCTGAAGAGTGCCAGGTCTGCCATGTCCTGTACTCCTTTAGATCATCAAAAGACTGCACAGGCCAGTCCTCACGCTGACCTGACCATTCCAGACTCTGTAACTGAGGTCTTAGCTTCTTCTTGGTTTCCTTCTCAGAATTATCTTCCAGATCTCTACAACCTAGGAAAGGCTAAAATTGAGGCTTTCTTTACCCTAAAATTACTTCCCACATTTAAGTTTCTCCTACACGAAGTAAACTCAGTGGAGGAAGCTTGCTTTTCACCAACCAGCTCCACTCCAGCTCTTTCAGTTCTGAAATTTAAGGATCTGGAAGGGACACTCCAGAGACTTTTTAACTAAAGGAAACTAAACTTTTAACTAAAGGATGTTATTTGCTTTTAACTAAAGGAAATTCTTAATTTTAACTAAAGGAAATTCTTAATTTTCCAACATGTGTGTTTTCATATATGCTTGGGGTTGAACACTTGAGGACAAGTGAAAAATGTTCTTTAAATATTCGGATATAAACTACATTTACTATTAAACTAATCTAAAGGACTTGCCTGCACCACCAAGAGTAATTTTGTTTTAGAATAAACAAAATTTTGTTTGGAATAAATTGGCAACCAGTAATTTACGTTTACTAACTTATTTAGGATAATTTTCCATGTGTTCTTCAGCAAACTGAATACTCTGTTACTACGTAAGTTTCCTTGTCTGTAAAATTAAGCAGAGGAAGTAGATTGTCCCAAAGATGTTTTTAACTATAATCATATTTTTTGATTTTGTGATCCTAGATAAACTTCAGTGTTTTCAGTGTGGATAGAAAGGTGATTAGAAGGCACAGCTGGGCAGAAAGACATAAAGTACAGAGTTCAAAGTAATTTGGGAGTCAAATTGGATCCTCTCTCTTCCTCTGAGCAAGTGTTTGAATGACTCAGGAAGAGCCTCCAACCTTCTCCCCTCCTTCTACTTTTTCTTCTTTCTCTTCTTCTTTGTCCTCTTGTTTTCCTCTTTGTCCCCCTTATGCTCCTCTATTTTCTTCATTCTTTTTTTTTTTTTTGGCAGGATCTCGCTCTGTTACCCAGGCTGGAGTGCAGTGGCATAATCACAGCTATCTGCAGCCTCAACCCTTGGGCTCAAGCAATCCTCCCACCTCAGCCTCCTGAGTAGCTGGGACTAAAGGCACATGCCACCATACCTGGCTAATTTTTAATATTGTGTAGAGATGGGGTCTCAGTATGTTGCCCTGCCTGGTCTTGAACTCCTGGAGGCAAGTGATCCTCCTGTCTCAGCCTCCCAAAGTGCTGGGATTACAGGTGTGAGCCACTGTGCCCAGTCAATGCAATGGATTTTTACTGGTTTGATATACATATTTTATTTTCAATGAAAGTCCAGTTACCATGATTAAGCTTATATTCTATCTCCTTTGCTACCCCATCCCACATAACTAAGCACCAAAGTTGTCTTAGATTTATTTGATTTCAAAGAACAGGAAAAAGGAAATCAGTAGTTCATTTAGTGATGTTTTCCCTTGGACATTTTCCATGTACCTGAAGAATGATTTTTCCACGTATGTGAAGAGTGATGACCTATTTTTTTGTTGTTGCTTTCCTATAATTATGTTTTAGTATTGATTTTTTTTTGTCAGAGAAGATTTCAAGCAATTTGGAAAAGGTTTTAAAGTCATTCAGTCTTTAGAAAATTTGTCCTGTCAATACTATGAAATACATCTCTATATATTCATTTTTGAATTGATGGACAGATGACAGGCAGTAGGCAGCAGGATTCAGTATTAAACAATTCTTGTGTTAGGTTTCAGAAAGCTTAGTAATCTGATCTGTAGTACATGAAAATAAGCTGGAAAAGAGCAAAAACAGATATATGCATGAGAATTTGGTCTCAAGTCAGAAAATAGCAAACAAGTACTTTTATTAGAAATTTTGTTTTAAAAGTAAAGCTAGAAAGTAGGAATGTTTGATACCATTATGAACAAATGAGCTAATTATTTTATGTTTTATTGAAAAGTTATCTGTTGCCTTATGCCATGTTGAAAATTTTAGAGATTAATTGAAAGTGAATAAGAATGATTAAAAGTTTGGAAGGCTGAATTTATGAGGAAAAATTTTAAAAAGGCAAAGTTCTAATCATGATCTTCCAGTAAAAGGTAGTGTGGTTCAGTGGGAAGGGCAACAGTTTGGGAAACAGAAGGTCAGTGCCTGACCGCAGCTACTCCCAATGACCCCCTGTGTCAAATTGTCCATATTTGTCAAATGAGGGCACTGTATTGCATGATATTTTAAAAGTCCTCCCAGCTCAAACTTTATAATGGCCTTTTATCTACCAAGGATATAAAACAAAAAGAAATATGCAGAGTGTATTGAGTTAGCCTTGTTAAGAAAAAAAAAAAAAGATACAGCATTTTTAAAGCTGGGGATGAAACAGTCATAGAATTTAGGAAATTTTATTCCATTTATAATCTTGGCATTTGGGTTCAGTGCTTATCTTCTTTTCTTTCTGTTTGCAAAGCCCATTGTGTCTTGCTTATTCTTGGCAGTGTTCAAACACAAGCTCTAGGAAAGAAAAAAAAGAATAAAAATAGAAAAATTAATGCAAGTACAATTTCTTCTGGGGAGTCCACTGGTTTCCTCTCAGCTTGCCCTACTTTTTCTCAAACCTGGCTTGCATACCAATGTGTTGTGTTTCTTTGCAAATCTTGTTAGAGTTTTTGCACAACAACAACAAAAGTTTAAAAAAAGAATGAGAATTACAAAACTAAATAAAACTGACAGGCTACCAGTACTTAAAAGCAGAATAAGAGCGAATTCCCCTCTGCACCCAAGTCCTTCAGGAACTCATGGAAATAAGTAAATAATTAACTTCTTTCACTTGAAGTATGACGAAGAGGGCCTCTGGGTTTGTTGAGCAAGCACTAGATGATCTTCAGCGTCCTATGTGGTCCAAAGTTTCCATAACATGATTTCTGCCCTCAGGGAAATCACATTTCAAAAGTGGGGAAAAGGGAAGTTTAGACTAAGCTAGCGTGGCTCATTTGAAAAATGACAAAAGCCATTTTACCTCTGAGTGTGTCTCTAAACACCTCTGGCATTCCATACAAATACAATTATTTTCTCCCCTGGGGAGTTCACTGGTTTAGGTGGGTTTTTGTTTTCTAGTTGCTTGGGAGACTGAGTCATGTTTCAAAACTTAAACCATTAAGCAAAGAATAGCAAGCCATAAGCAAGGGACACAGTGTAGAGTGAAAAATCTATAATGGTCTATGCACTTATGAACTATTTAGTATTTAAGAGAAGTTTTACTTTTTGAAAAATTCAAAGGCGTAAGTATAATATTATCAGTTTTCAGTAGGTGGAAAACAAATCAAAGTTAATTGTAATGAACGCTTGTTGATCCTGGAATCCTTGCACTTTAGAAAGGATTTCAAAGGCATCTATTATAAAAAAAAATTCTCCTCTAAAATCCGGCTAATAAACTGACTCGCTAACCCAGGGAAAGAAGTGCATCAATACATTGGCAAAAAAAAAAAAAAAAAAAAAAAAAAAAAATCACTCTGCTTGTTCTGGGTGTAAGGCTTTGGGTCTGTTTTCCAGGGTGAAGAGAGAAGGAAACATTCCCTGTATGGTTATGCATTTGTGTGTATTGTATACGGAATTTTTTGCGAGGCGTTATAAATCAGACAAAAGAGAAAACGCATTTTACCCAGAGATAGCAATTACTTAGGGGGATAAAATACAGCAGCATAAGAAAGACTAGGAACTATTAACAATCTGCTTATCACCGAATGAAAGTGTTGTCCTGCACGCTGATTGTGGAGTTGAATATCATATCATAGATAGAAGTGACAGATCCATACAATCTGGCTTTTCCTTCATTCAGTTTCTTAACTTGTGGCTAGAAGCCAGTGATATATTTTGCTGTGTTTGTTCCTCCCTCCACACGTGCTCTGGTGAGCAGCTGTTATGTTTTCCTTTCCTTGCTTAGCCATGATCAGTGTACTTTTTTGAGGTCCTAGTAAGAATTTTAATCAGTCCTGGCCAGTAATTACTGTCTCTTTCCAGATGTAAATCTCTTACGCATACTTCATTTTTATTCTTCTCCAGTGTTACGAAGAAGGGTGAAATTCTGTTACAGAGCGTGTTGTACCATTAGCAGGAAGGGCATAAGTTGCTTCCCTCAGTCCTCCTGTGAAATGGGTGAGGGCGTTGTTTTCTGATACTGCTAATCTAAAACAGAGGTATTTTGGTGATTGCATATACTTTGGTTTTTCTCCTTCCCTGACCCCAAGAATGTTCAGTGTTTTATTATTTCCACATTGCGCAGGTTCTACCTAGTTTAAAGAAGACAAATTTGTCAGGAACGATAGCTGTTGTGTCTCTCAATGCATTCTCAACATGCCCAGCATACATCTACAAAACTCTTGAGTGTTTCACCCAGTGAGGGTATGAAATAGTTTAGAATAAGATTTTCATTTTTATCAGCTTTGACTTTCTCCATATTATCTCAGAAACCATTATGTGACATTCAATCAACTGAATTATCTGCTCCAAATATTTTATTTATTTGACTTATATTTATGCAATTTTTACATATCATAGATATATGTAAAATGAGGTTCTTGTCCTAATAGGAGGATGCCTTGCAAACAAATAACTGCGATATATGCTGATGTGTCAAGAGCTATGTGAGTAGGGCAAAAACTAAATCTTATAGGAGTCCAGGAGTGGTAACGAGACATTTCTGGTTGCTTCCATCAGGGAATACTTCAAAGACGAGGTGGCATTTAAACTCAGCTCCTAAGTGAAAAAAATTTTAACAAAGATGGGGTGGAGTATATATTGGTCAAAGGATCCAAAATTTCAGTTACACAGGAGGAATAAGTTCAATAGACCTATTGTACAACACAGTGACTATAGTTAATGGCAATGCATTATATACTTGAAAACTGTCAAAATGGTAGATATTAAGTATTCTCACCACAGAATAGTATGTGTGATAATGCATGTTCGTTTGATTTAGCTGTTCCACAATGTATATATATTTTAAAACATCATGCTGTACACCATACATATATACAATTTTTATTTGTCAATTTAAAAAATCAAAAACAAGGGGGTAAAAAATAGAAATGGGGAGAATGGGGAGGGGGTTTTAGAAAGAGAGCTGTTTAAACAAAGATACAGAGATATGATAATGCTAGATGAATTGTCAGGAGGAAGGCTGTCATATCTTGGAGCAGGAAGCCAATATATTTAGACTAAAAGCTAAGACTGGAAAATTAGGTACAGATTAGATTGCAGACGATTTTGAATGCAAGGCTAAGAAGTTTAAATCTAAATCAACAGTTATGGGAACTTGGCACTATTAGATAGGAATAGTTTGGTTGGGAAGACCGTATATGGGAGACCAGTTGCCATCTCTTGTGTTGTGTTGAGGACTGAACTTCGGGCCTCGACTAGGAAGCTGCTGGTGGTCACGGAAAAGAAGAGACAGATATCAGACATTCCAGAGGCAGAAGTAACAAAATGGGAAGTCTAACTGAATAGAAAAAGAGAAGTCTGAGACAAATGAGATGGGAGCTGTGTTCCCTACAGGATTGTCCTGGTGAGTCTTGTTCTTTCTCTACTTCAATGTGTGCATATCTTGGAGCATGGAGCGGGCTGTGCAAAGTACACTCTTCGTTCTGAGTGCTCATCTTCTCCAACTTTACATTTCTGAAATTAGGATACGTCTTGCCATCTATGGATATGTTTAATATGGAAATTTTTCTTGAAAGGCAGTTAGTAAATTAACAGTGCATATTTTAATTAATGGCACCTTATCATCAAATAAATAAAGTGTACATTATTGCTATGTTTGGGTTTTGCTTTCAAAACAAAGTTATTGTTTTGGGTTTTGTTTTTCAGACAAAATTATTCTATAGTCTTGCAATTAAGCCAAACAGCCTAGAATGCATAAATTACATTTAAATATTAAAAACACAGTAAATATTATCCAACAAACACCTACATTGCCCAAAGTAAAGAATCACTGTAAAAATAAGTCAACTGGCAGAGCTTTGGGCAGATTATGAATGTATTCATCAAATGTTTACTGATTAGCTCTTATGAAAAAGCCACTCTTCTAGGTGCTAGAGGGACACAAAATAAATGAGAAAAGAATTCTGTCTTGGAGGTGGGGCTCCCAAGAAGAAAAGACAGGTATACATAATTTTAACAAGGCAACATGTGATTTATCATAAGAGAGATCCCCAAATTGTGCTTTGGATTATTTGAAGAGGGGATGATCATGTTTGCTTGGGAATATCAGATGAGACTTCAGGGAAGATGTGGCATTTAAGTTGGGCTAGGAGAGTGGGGAGAATTTCTGTAGCTAGAGGTCAGAACCTGGAAAGGACCATGTGTGTTCAGGGAACACAGCAGTCCAGAGTAGTTGGAGTGCAAACCGTAAGCAATAACAGTGATAACTGTAGGAAGCATTTGCTGAGCAATTACTATGTACCAGGCGCTGTTGTGTTTTACTTTGTGATGTGCAGTGTTATTGGTCCCATTTTACAGATGAGGACACAGAAGCACAGTTAAATAACTTGTGCAAGGGGCTAAGAGCCCAAGCATCACCAGTAGGCTTTACTTCTTTCGTAAGCAGGATGCATGTAAGAGCATGCACACAGTGATGTTCAGCTATGAAAGAATGCTGAACACAGGTCAGGGGAGGTGTTGCAAACTTATGTTTAAGAGTTTGGAGTTTATTCTGTAGCCGAAGTGACAGCATTATCTAGATTTGGAACACTATGTCACTATCATCATGGTGTGTATAGTAGAATTGAACCATAATGGTCTTTAGTAATATGGTACGAGGGAAGTGTAGAATTGAACCATAATGGTCTTCAGCAATATAGTACCAGGGAAGTGTAAATTGTGTGTCAAATTCTAGCATCTTTCAGGGGACATTTAAACTCCTAAATTTTCATAAGACTTTGCATCCTCAAAGATCTTTTCTATTGCCTATGTCATTTATTTTGATTCTCATAACGATGTGGCATTTCTTCCTGTATTGGTTATAAGGGGAAATGAACCCCAAACTGGCACTGATTTTCTCAAAGCTCTATGGCTGACAGGTGGTGAAGCCAGGGAAAGAAACAAGGTATCTGGAGCCTAGAAAATTGCTACTCTCTTCTGCTTAGTCCTTGGCACTTTCTTCTTTTTACTGGTTTTGTCTCAACAATCCCCCTTTTTACAATCAGAGGTGTAAATGAGCATGCATATGAGAACTGATAGGTTTGCTTGACACTAGAAGTCAGTTCTCCTAAGCAGAAGACAGTATTATTACCAAGCAAGAGAAGTGGACCATTCTCTGGCTGACATTAGCAGAAGCAGGAGGTCAGGTGTTTGCCCAGTAGCTTCTGTACGTTTCCGTTGATGAGTAGGGAGCAGTCCTAGCTGGCTACCTCTGGAAACTCAGTGTCTGGCTAACACGGTGAAACCTCAAAATTTATTTTATTACAGTTCCAAAGGTTAGAAGTTAGAAATGGAGGTGTCACTAGGGCATGCTCCCTCTGAGACTCTGCACAGAAGCCTTGTTTCCCTCTTCTCTGCTTCTTGTGGTGGCTGTCAATTCTTGGTGCTTTTTGACTTGCAGCTACAAAGTTTACAATCCCAAATCTGCCTCTCTCGTCACATGGGGTTCTTCCTGTGTGTCCATCTTCACATGGCATTTTAATCTTCTTATAGGACACCAGTCATATTGGATTAGGGCCCACCCTAATGACTTCACCTTAAAAAGACCCCATTTTTAAATGAGGTTACTCTTACAGGTACCAAGGGTAAGGATGTCAATATATCTTTTTAGGGGGACACAATTCAGTCCATAAAAGATAGAACCAATAATTGACAATATTCCTTTTATTAAGGTTAGCTATATACTTGTCATATCACTTTCTCAAGATTGTAAACTTCTTAGGCATATGAGCTGAGCTCTAATAGAAGAAATACTTTGATTCTCTTTGGTAAATCCATAGTATTGTTAGAATTATTGTTTTAATTGTAATCACACGAAACTTTTTTTGTCAGTCTCTATCTTCCCTACTTGATTTCTTTCCCCGTGAGGGCAGGGATCTGGCTCATTTTTACATTCTCACAGGGTTAGCACAATTAACAGGAGACAGTATTGCAGAGTGGCTAACCTTGTCATGTTTGGAAAATGATGATATGGTTTCTAATTCTGGCTGTTCTGGGTCTTAGCTGTTAACCTTAGGCAAATGTGTTGGCTTCAGAATCCTCATCTGAAAAGAATGATAAATATCATACTCTTCTTATGGTTTGTATGAAATTAGACACATTTTGCATAGTGCCTGTTATTATAATTATAAACTCAGTAAGTGCTTGCAGAATTGAATTCAAGGAGACCAAGCAGTCTAGTCATAGTTCTGCCATTAAATTACTCGATTTCTTTGGGCAAGATTGCCATCTTTTCTGAGCCTTAGTTTGTTTACATGCAAACTAAGGGAGTAGATGAGATGACCCTAAGATCCCTTCCAGTCTGTAAATTCAGCTATTGTCTTCTTAGGACTTCAATAATACAGATACACACATACATATACACATACGTATATACATATATATATACACACATACATATAAATAAATAAATAAGTATATGACATATATATATATATATATGCAGTCAGTCCTCTGTATCCATGGGTTCCACATCTGTGAATTCAATCAACAATGGATTGAAAATATTAGAAAATAAAAATGGATGGTTGTAGCTGTATTGAACATGTACAGACTTTATTTTCTTGTTATTACTTCCTAAACAATACAACTATTTAATAGCATTTACATTGTATTAGGTATTATGAGTAATCTAGAGAGGATCTGAAGTATATGGGAGGATATGCAAAGATTATATGCAAGTACTACATTATTTTTTATAAGGCAATTGAGCATGTGTGGATTTTGGTATCTGCAGGGATCTTGGAACCAATCCCCCACAGATATCGAGGGATGACTGGAGATATACAGATGGAGAGAGAGAGAGAGAGAGAAAGAGAAATATATATATATTTGATATATATAGCAAACCAATATATACTCGATTCTATTCTTTACTGAGGAGTCTAACAAATAGTATGGAATTATTAGAGGGTTATATTGTTATTGGTTTCTCTCCTGTGCTTACTACCCTGAACTGTATATATTTGACTTACGTCAATTAAATAAAATTTGAGAAACATTTATGGCTGCCTATTGTAAGTCAGGCTCTGTGCTAGGTTATGGACACCCAAAAATGACTGGTATACTATTCCCTGTGTTACATTTGAATCTCAAAACAATTGAGATTTCATATCTTTTTTTACAAATTGTAAACAGGCAGGAAAAGAAATAAAATAGAGGATTCTGGTTTTCTAAGAAGTTACCTTATTGCTCTTCTGTAGTTCCTTCTGCTACACACACACACACACACACACACACACACACATAACTTTCTAGACTCTGAAAACAAAAGTGGAGAAGTTAAGGAACATTCCAATTGTTGCTTCCTGCTGGCCTTTCTCTGCTGATCCACTTAACCATTCTCAAAGACAAGTCCCCTATAGGTGGCAGAGCTAATCCAGGCAGCTCCAGATGGTAAGCAGAGTGGAGGAGTGTCTATTTGGAGAACACTAAGGTGAAAGTTCTCCCTAGAGCTCGTCTATCCACATCTGGATGTGGCTTATCACCTTTATTCAATGGGTTGAGTTGGGACTTCCCTAGTCGGTAATATTTGAACTGGGATTTGGAGAGAGAGATAGAGAGAAGACAAATGAAACAGGCCAAAGGGAACAGTGTTTTGAGCAGAAGAAGCAGTGAGTGCAAAGGCCCTCAGGAGGAACTGCTTCCTGCTGGAGGAACAGAAGGAAGGCCAGTGTGACCAGGGTGATATGAAGTTGTAGGATCTGCTAGAACATGAAGGACCTTGAAGGATAGGGTAAGGAGTCTGGATTTTATTCGAAGCCCTGGGGAAAATCACCTAGATTTCATGCAGGTGTTTTGTTGTTCCAAGTATTACACAAAATTCCAGTCCCCAAACAGGTTTCTTGCTTTCTAAGAAGTTACTTTGTACAGCCCTGAAGCCCTTGCCGATTCTGTGGGGCTGCCCGCCCACGTCCATTGGGCAAGAGTTAAGATTAAATAAAAGCCAAGCCTTGAGTGTGACGCAGGATGCTAAGTAAGGGAAGAGGAAGGAACTCTGTCACTTGTTTACCTTGAATTTTGATAAAAGATTTGGATTTCGAAATGGAACTGTGTGTGTGGTAGAGAAGGGTAGGGGTAATAAGTGAATTAGACACTAGAAAACTGCCACTTTAGAAACAGTGGATTTCAAAAGAACACACCAATGCCCTTTACCATCATAAAAATTAATGGCTCCTCTCTGCTACTACATTATTTTGTGGAGACTTCGGTAGGTCTTTTTGAGGAGGAAAAAAAAGATAAAGAAATATGAAAGAATTGCCTAAAAGAATGAAAAGAAAATCACATTAAGCAAAATAAAATCTTAGCCTGTAAACCAACACAAAACAGCCAATGGATAAACCAGTAATTCTCATTGGTAAGCATAAACAGAAGTATGAGGACCTTTAAAACCATAAGACATTATGAACTAAATGTGATTTGCTTTGTAAAATTCTTTGTGAATTGTTGATATTTTTAAAGTTGACCAAATAAAATATGAATGCGTACTTACTATAAAAGATTCAAGCCATATATGGCATACACTTTGAACTTTCCTACCCATCTTCTCCCACAACGGTTCAAGAAGTAACTACTATTCTATTAACAGGCTGGTATATATCTTTCTAGTCTTTTTTTTATGTCTATACATGTTAGTGTACTTATATGTATGTGAACTTTAAGAAAAAAGTATAAATGGGATCACATCATACCTATTATTCTACCGTTTTCTCCACTTTGTCTTAAAAATTTTTATCAGCATATGAACGTTTATGGTATACTTTTCAATAGGTGCAAAGTATTCCATTGAATTAAATTACCATAAATTATTTAACCAGTTCCCTATTAATGTAAATTTAAAACTCCGGTTTTTTGCAATCACAAACAATGCCACAAGAATCATTCTTGAATTGTTTTTCGCACATATGGAAGTTTTTCCATAGGGTCAATTCTCTCTATTTTTCTTTTTCTTGAGACAGGGTCTTGCTCCATCACCCAGGCTGGAGTGCAGTGGCTCCACCATGGCTCACTGCAACCTCTGCCTCCTGGGTTCAAGCCATTCTCCTGCCTCAGCCTCCTGAGTAGCTGGGATTACAGGCACCTGCCACCACGCCTGGCTAATTTTTGTATTTTTAGTGGAAATGGGGTTTCACCATGTTGGCAAAGCTGGTCTTGAACTCGTGACCTCAGGTGATCCACCCAACTCGGCCTCCCAAAGTGCTGGGATTACAGGCGTGAGGCCCTGCACCCTGCCCTAAGGGTCAGTTCTTAAAAGAAGATTCACTACCATTAACTGTCAAAAGAGCAACACATTTCATGTTGCACATTTAAAATTTTGATACTGTCAAATTACCCCACTGTTATTATGTCTTTATTGATTTGTATTCCTACCAAAAGTGTTTAAGTGCTCACTTACTTGCAATTTTGCCAATACTGGATTTCACTAACCTTTATTATTTTTGTTTATTTGGTGGGCAAAAAGTAGTATCTATTTTAGTTTTTGCTTTCTTGATTACTAACTAGGGTGAGTTCCTTTAATAAATCTATCGACAATTTGTATTTCACCTGTAAATTATCTGTTCCTAGCCTTTGGTATTTAAAAATACTTTGTTGAGAAGTATAATTTTAAGAACTCTATTACAACCATTAAGCAATTGTCTGTCACAAATAATTTCTTGCTATCTTTCACTTAGCTTTCACCTATGAACATTATAGCTTTCATTGAACAGAAGTTTTTCATCTTTACATTGCTAACGCTTTCTGGGCTCTTATATATTGTTAGGAAAAGCATTCCCAACCCAATTATGTTAAATATTCTACATTTTCTGCTATTCTTTTATAGATTTTAAATTATTTTTACCTTTCTAACTCCTTAAGCTGCCTGGAAATTACTATTATATTATCATAAAAAGCTAAGATTTAATTTTTTTCAAATGGGTTCCAGTCTTATTTATTGGAAGATATATTCTTTTCCTAATACATTGAAATAACTTCATGGAAATATAAATTTCTACATATGCATGTGTATGTTTGGGGAGTCTCTATTCTTTGATAATATTGTATTTATAGACATTCTTTTTACTGACCTTTCCTGTTTGACAATACAGTTCTAACCCATATAATATTAAAGATAGATTTCCCAATGCCCATCCTTACCTCCATCTCTTACCTCTTTTAATTTCAGACCTTTGTTCGCTAGTCTTGTGCACTTTCTCTTTTAGATGAGTGTAAGAATGTGTGTCAAATTTTATAAACAAACAAGCAAGCAAACACACAAAACCTATAGAGATTTTGACTTGCAGTGAACTATTTTAGAACATTTGGGGATAATAAACGTCTTTACAAGATGGGCTCTTCTCATATGAGAACATGGCATGCCTTTCCTTAGTCTGGACTCTAGAATTTTCTTCATAACATCTTAAGAATGCTTGCTAAATTCATTTCTGTTTTATGACTTTTTGGCTATTTTGATGTGTCTTTCTCCCATTCTTATAAGTTCTTTTGTAATAAGATAATATTATAATATAATATATTAACAAATATATAACATAACTGCTATTGTATAAGAAGCTTGTTTCTTTATATTTGTATGTTGTCTTTTGAATGCTATACTTCAGAAAAATTCTCACCAGGTTTTTGTTCTTCATGAATTGTCCTGGATAATCTAGTTGTGAAGCCATATAATCAACAAACTTGACAGTTTCATTGTGTTTCATTATAAATTCTATATCTTTTGTTTGTGATATACTGTAAAATTGTGAAGAGTGACGATGGTTATGGTCATCGTGGTCTGCCTTCTTACAATAATGAAAACATTTACGTTTCAATATTGAGGTTAATGTTGGGTGGGTATTTCTGGTAGATACTCTTCATTATGTTAAGGTATTTTTCCTTCTAACCCCAGCTTACTTGGAATTTTTAAAAGCAAAAATCAACCTTAATAGCTTGGACATCTATTACATTGAATTTAATTTCTTTTTAATGCAGAAATTTAGTGGTTTTATTTTATTGCCTAAGGTCATGCTCTTTGCCTCAAATAGATTTGAATGAACTGATTTCAATAAATTATTCCTGCTGGGTGCAGTGGCTCACACCTGTAATCCCAGCACTTTGGGAGGCCGAGGCGGGTGGATTACAAGGTCAGGAGATCGAGACCATTCTGGCTAACACTGTGAAACCCCGTTTCTACTAAAAATACAAAAAAATTAGCCAGGCGTGGTGGCGGGCACCTGTAGTTGCAGCTACTCGGGAGGCTGAGGCAGGAGAATGGCGTGAACCTGGGAGGCGGAGCTTGCAGTGAGCGGAGATCACACCACTGCCCTCCAGCCTGGGTGACAGAGCAAGACTCCGTCTCAAATAAGTAAATAAATAAATAAATAAATAAATAAATAAATAAATAAAATAAAATAAATTATTCCTATATTCAAATAGAAACAGCCCTCTTCACTGAAGCCAATTTCTATTGGGTGTGGCTAATATAATTCATTTATTTCATGATTGTTATGGCAGCAAGATAAAGATATATATGCATCAGGTTAAAAATAAAACTAAATGAAAATCATCTATCCATCTCTCTATATAGACAGGTAGATCTCTATATGCCTCTGTATCTTGATCTCGATGTTTATACTTGATTGGACATATTCTTAAATGTTTTATTAATCAAGTAACTTTAAAATAAAAATAGCTACTTTTTAAAAAATACAATAGTCCTCAAAGAAGGAAAATATTCCTGGTAATAAGTGGTCAACCAATTATATATTTGTCTTAAAGCTTTAATCTTTCTTGGAAAGGCATCTTCATATTATAGAACAATTCCCTTAGTACAAAAATGTTGTTCATTCCAGTTGAGTTAAACCCTCTCTACCTTTGTCTTAATAGGTTAATGAACAAAAGATTGTTTTGAATGAATTTTAAACAAATCCAGAATTAGGGTTCCTTTAACTGTTGGTTATCCTGGTTACTTTTGTGTTTCTTTTTAAAGGGATTTTTACTGTTAGGGCTTTATCTCTCCAAAAAGGTGATAGTCAGTAGAAATTGGGGAACTCATTAGAGGGCTGACACTTTTTTTTTTTTTTAACAGAGGGATTCAGTAGTCTACTGTTCTTCACACTCTATGTGAAGAGTCTTTTCTGTTTTCTATAAGCCTGTATTTTCATTCAGTTTTATTTTTTAACCCGATTAAATCACGTGGTATGAATGGGAACACAATATAAAGCAAAGCAATTACAACTACAATGGTTGATGTCAGGGCTGAAAGTCTCAGAATCCCCCTCTCATGCCTTTTTATTTTTCTTCTTCTTCCCTTATTTCCAAGGACATTCAAAGGATCTCCTTACATTTTCATGAGTACAGTTTTAAAATCATTGCACAGACTACCTCTTAAGACTCAAACAACCCGCATTCACAGAGCATTTTGTATAGATATATGGATAAGTCCACAGGAGAAGCTGCCTTTTAAAACCTATGCACATACATCCTGACTGCTTCCAAGTGGCCCCAATACTACTGTGTACCTTCAGCATGGACCCTTCAACATGGAGCCATCTCTGCCATATGCCCAACATGCTCAAAGTACTCCCCCTAAACCTGACATAGATAAAGTAGCAAATGGAATATCTAAAAATGCAGTTAATGATGTTTCTACGTGATAAGTGCACCAAACGAATGTGTCTACTTTTACATCTAAAAGAATGTTGAAATTATCTTACTGAGTTATTTCATGAAACACTGATCTAGATAATCTATTTAAAGCCCCAATTGAATTTAGTGGTTTAATCCCTTGAATGGTATTGCCATCTACCCCTAGCTTCATGATTTGATTGAATTAAACTTGAATAAATCAGAAAATTGTTTCCTTGCACTTGCATTAAAAACATAATAGATTTGATATATTGCCAGCTATTATTTATATTAGGTTTAAAGTTTTTCTTTGTACTGTTTTAAATATGCATGTCACAACTCTAAGCCAATAGTTGGCTTATATCACACTAGGATTTCTAATATAGGGTCTTTATGACCTTTGTTTCTGTTATTTTCCTTTCCTGAGCTGCCTATTTTTCAGGGCTTGTCCTAGCTACAGATTTTTAGTTTATCCTTTTCTGAAGAAGGCTATTACTCTCTGGGGAGTAGTGTTCATAATTCCAGTGATCCACACTGAGTTGGATGAGGACATCTGTCTACCCAGCTCCATCACTCAAATAAGGTGATACATAGGACAGAGCAGTTTTCACAGTTAGTGGATCCTCATATATGAGAGTAACTTTACTAAATTAAATTTACTTTATATAAATTCAAAAGCACAATATTCAAATATTGTCTATGTGACTTTAACACATCTCCTACATCATTCCAGAGACCCAGATAAAAACTTCCCTTCCAAATGAAGGCAAAAGGCCAAAATAAAACAAATTAGCAAACCAAACCACAACAAAACACAATCCTGTGATGTTCCAGGAAGCCAGATAAAATCTTCTTGTGCAAATAAAGGCAAATGGCAAAAATAAAACAAACAAAAAACTCAACAACTATCTTAAGATCAGAAAGGCATAGAGGAAGTCTCATTTTTTAAGCAACCAGTTACTCTTCTTCCATGTCTTACAATAATCCAGAAATTTCAGACATTGGCTCTGATGATGGTTTTCAAACACATCTTGATATTCGATGGTAAGGAATTCACATGTATTGTGTAGCCTTTAGACTTCTCCAGGGTGAGCAAGGGCATCCTTGCTGCACACAGAGGCACTTGGTAATGAATAGGGCTATTCATATAGAATTCATGTTATTTCCTTTTTTAGCTTTTCCTTTTGAAGTCTTGTTACTTAAAACAAAATTCAGTAGATATAGCTTACTTTATACCATGTGCTATTCATGGGCTATTCTGTCTATTTTTTCCTGCAAATTTTTGTTTTAGATATGTGAACACTAAGGTTTAGAGAGTGTATTAGTCAGTTCAAGCCACCATAACCAATGCCATAGCATAACAAATACCATAGACTGGGTGGCTTTAAACAATAGAAATTTATTTTCTCACAGTTTTAGGTGCTGGGAAGTTCAAGATTGAGGTGCTGGCAGATTCAATTCCTGGTGAGGGCTCTCTTCCTGGCTTGCAGGAGGCTGCCTTCTTGCTGTGTCCTCATATGGTGGAGAGAGAGCCCTCTGCCACCTCTTCCTGTGAGGGCACTAATCTTATCAGATCTGAGCCTTACCCTTATGACTTCATTTAACCTTAAATGATTCATTAACCTCCTTATAGGCCCTATCTCTAAATACAGACACATTGAAGCTCAGGGCTTTAGTGTATGAATTTTTGGGGGACACAACTCAGTCCATAGCCTTTAAAGCAGCAGAGCTAGGATTTGAATCTAAGTAGTGTGACACTGGAACCCTGTTGTCAACCCTCTTACAGCTGTCTAAGATTTTCATGGATGATTGTAAGGTTGGCTCAGTTTGTCTTGCAAACCTTGCCACCTTTCTTTCTCTGTTCCGTGCTTTAGGTTTATTCCTCTCACCTGACTGTACCAAATCTCCATGTTGTAGGCCCTCAGTGTTCATCTCATTTGTACTAAAGATTAATTCCTTCCAAGGGTATTTGCATATTTATGAACAAAATGTTCCAAATAAGAGCTTTGCCCCACAGAACAAATATTAGCTTTTAGAGCATATGGTAGATGGGATGTATTTTTAAGAGACTCTGTCCTCATCTCTCAGATCACCCCTTAGTGAAAATTGTAGCACTTTGGAATACGAGCTTGTAGTACATACATTTCCTACCAAATTAATTTTTTCCTTATTAATACCACAGAACACTATTGTTTAATTATTTTGTTTAATATCTACCTTTCTCTTTTTATTAACGTTTATTGAACAATTTTTGTATGTAGGACGTATACATTTAAAGATAAAAGATGTTCCTTGCTTTCAAGGAAATTGGACATTAGCAGAGAAACAGATTTGTATACAATTAACTATTGCCCTAACTAGAATATATTAAGTCTCAAAAGAAGAATCTAAAAAAATGATATGACATTTCAGAGAATGAAATCAGATAATATAAAATAATTTTTATTTTATTTTATGAACAGTGAGATACTCCTGAAATCTTTTGAGTACCTAGGTAGCTTGATCCAATTCATTTCCAGAATCACCTCTCTAAAATAAACAGGAGGATGAAGGGTAAGAGAGTCTGGTCTATTTTAATTTTCCTAAGGTAAATCCTAAAGGAAAAGAGACGTTCTAAGCAGTAGAACACCTTTGTAAGTCAAGGATTTGTGGTTTGGAAGTCACATTCCCCCTAAAAGATTACTGTTTCTCCACCCTTTATCACAAGGGACACTTTTGATCAGGATATTAGTGACTGGCATGACACAGGCACTGACAGAACAGGGAACTGACCAATAAAAATAGACTAGGTCAAAAATTTGTAATTAACAGATGTGACCATATTGATATGGGTTGGCTGGATGTCAGAGCTGCTTTTGACCCTTGTTTTGTATCCAAGGATCCCATTATTTGAAAAATTTTGCTTGTTAACACATTTCATGAGTTAAGTAATAAGTAAATTATTTTCCAGTTTCTTAATTGAATGATGATCTATGATTTACATCAGCTTAAGGTCAGTATAACAATGAATTGGTACAATTTTAGTAGTCATTTATAAAAATGAGTGAGTCAGTTGGCCTGAGTGGGTGGCCTTATATTAAGCAAATGTATAATTTCCATTTGGCATTTTAAAATATTAAGAATAAATATTAAAAATATTTACCTAACTTTATCAAATTCCTAGGGTACAGTGGACTGCTGTCATCCATTAATAGTGTTGATTTAATTTATGTGCCTCTTAGCCTGAAAATGTTTTTAAAATCAATCTCTCTCTCTGTCTTCCTAATACACACACACACACACACACACACACACACACACACACACATAAACACCCCACATATACCTGTATACATATCTGTACATATCTATAAATATAGATTTTACATGAATATCTTTATAATTGATGTATTCTTTAGTTGCCAAGGTATTTACCACTCCCTTTTGCCTTTCACATTTATGTTACTCACCTGGCTTCTGAAAACATATGTGTTTTTAATTCCCAATTTAGACCGTTATATGTTTTTTGTGATATCACTTTGTCCATGTCAAAATTTAATTCCAGTATAATGAGTCATGCTGTGATAGAGTTTTTAAAATCTATAATTGGCTTCAACTTTTGAAGCACTATTAATTCAGATTTTACTATTTATATTTGGCAATTTCTACTTGAGTTGAATTCATCTTCACTTCCAGTACACACACATTCCATTTTAGTTCAAAGATTTGCTAACTCTTTTAAATGCTAGTATTGATCTTCAGAGATTTTAAAAAGCACGTTTGACTTTTCGTGCCATATAAAACTTCTCTTTTTGACTTTTGTTTCGATTCTTCCTTTTACTTGCCTCCCCTACTCCTCCACTGAAACCAGTTCTCTCAAAACTACCTGCCCCCAACCTCAGCCAAAGGAAAAAAAAAAAAAAGCATCTGTGATCTTGAGTACTTGGTGATGGTGCCCTTGACCCATATGCACGTGCAGGGACCAACAGGCAACGTTCTTGGTGCCACCTTGGTTTGCCCGTTACCTTCTGCCCACTCCTTTCCTCCCCGGGACCACTTGTTGATGCTGCCGCAAAGTCTGATCTAAGAAATGGCAATATTGTGCCCTAAATGTGCTGGCTTTCCCTTCCCATTGTACTTTAAAGATCATGGGTAATTTTAGTAAGGACAAAGTAGTAAAAGGACAACCAGAAGAATGCTGAATGGTCACAACCCCAGTGGCAGATATAATGTCTTTTTGATGAACATTGATCTAGGGTATACTTCAGGGAAAGTACAGTATTACAAGGACTTCGAGAGAGAACATTATGACCAGCACCTGTAATTCTTGCCTATATTCACAAGAACTGAATGTCCTCATGTGCTGACTTCTGCACTGCATTGCTAATGTTAAGTAAGAGAATGGATGGGAAACAAATGGTAGCACTTGGGGACATTTTTCTTTCTTCTCTAAAGAAAAAAATGGCAAATGGTGGTGTGAATACAACTTGCCACAGAACATAAAAGCATAAGAGTTCCAGCTGTTTGAGGTGAAAAAAATAAGCTGATTTTTCTTTAAATTGTAAAAATTAGCTCCAGGTTCTCTCTGGAGCTTAAAGAAAAAAAGCTTTGAGAAATGGGAGTGAATTGCAAGATAGGGTTTGTGTAACAAGTTCCTCAAACCACAGAGGTCACATGGGCTCTTTCTGCTTTGCTACTTTTGATTACTTGTCAGAGTTGTACTTTTAGCTTCCCCCATCCTGCAAGGCCACTCAACCATGTGCTAGCTGGAGTGATCTTTATTCACAATGTCTTTACAAAGGCTCCTGCAACACAGCAGCAATGGCAATTTGGCGGACTTCTGCGCTGGGCCAGCGTATAGCTCTTACTCCACACTCACAGGCAGCCTTACGATGGACGATAATAGAAGGATTCAAATGCTGGCAGACACAGTGGCTACTCTGCCTCGGGGACGAAAGCAGGTATGATTGCTGTTTTGTACCCTTTAGAGTGTTCACATTCTCTTGAGGGCAGAGTGATATGTTTGTCTGACTTCATACTAATAGTGGTATTTTAGAGGCTTTGGAATCACTGGCTGATTATTATGGGCGAAGGAGGTGAGATGCCCAGGGAGCTAGGAGAACCAGTCCAGAGATTTGAGACCACAATCAAACTTTTTTTTTCAGGGCAAAAATTAAGATTGTTTTTCTTATTTGAAGAAGTGCTCAGGTAAAATAAACATCATTAAGCATAACAAGCTTGAAGATGGTTTATATAGATACAAACAGTATGAGAATTAATTATCTTTTCCCCATTGTGTCTCCATTGATTCTTTCCCTTCCATCCTTACTTGCAGCCCTTGATGGTCATTTCAGTTCATAATCAAATAAGAAGTACTTTTTCTGAGGACAAATTTTGTTGACTAATTATCTTCAGCTCTAGGGTGCTGGCACATACCTCGGGCTATTGGAAAGTAAGATTTTTTTTTTTTTTTTTGGATAGATGGGTGCCAGATAGAATATCAGCACACCACTTAGTGTCTGTGGGATCTTGAGCAAGCCACTTGCCTCTCTAAGCTTCAGTTTCATTTTTTCTAAAATGGAGTTAATAATAGAACCACCCTTATTGGGTTCTTATGTTGGTTAAATAAGGAACTGTGCAGTGCCTAACAGTGACTGGCATCCAGTGTGTGCTTATTAAATGCTAGATTATGCCATTTTAATATTTTTATTGCAAAGTTTGTCTCTAGGGATGAAAACTCATTTGGAAAAATCTATGTCTAACTGAATTTATTTTGATTTTTTCATTCTTCAATTTCTAACATGTAAAAAATTTTTTTTTAACCATAATACCTCTTCAGGATTTTTTTTAAACAACTTGCTCTAAATCCCCAGGTACATATTTGAATTTCGATGTAGCATTTCTACAGAAAATATTTAGAATTGCCATAGAGCAAGAATTTTTGTGCTTAAGTCTTGCATGTACAATCATGTGCTTCTCTTAAGCCTTCTAAATTCAGGATTAGAGAGGTATGGCATAGTGGGAGAGACATCTTTTTTCAGTGATGTATATAGCTGATTCCTTGGTATTTTTCACAGTGAAGATAAGGGCATAATTTTCCATGATTTGGGTTATTGATCATTCTCAACCTAAAGTGCTTTTATGATACAAAGTTTAATGTAATGATGAACATTTTATCAATCTACAACCTGTCTGAAGATAAAGCAACATGAGAAATGTCGACATCTTTTTTCAGTTTTCAGATATAAAGCAGTCAGATTTTCTTTATATTTGCCATGAAGCTATCACACTAAGGTTCACTTGATTAGGCGATGATTTTTTTTTTTTTTCTGGAGACTGTGGGTACTTTTTCAATCAGGGTGGGAACTTTCCACTCTCTATGTCCTCCATACCTGCAACCTTACTCATTTGATCTACTCTCTAGCCCATGCAATTCAATGCAACAGATGGTTTCCGAGCACCTACTAGGAGACAGACATTGTGCTAAGTGTAGGAGAGGTAAAAAGACAAGAAGGGAATGTTTCCTATCCATATACTGTTTACAATTCAGTAAGCAGAAATAATGGGTTTTATGCAAAGTAAAACAACGTGAATACTCTCATCCAAGTGAAACATCTTTAAATGTAGCCTTGGAAATAGATATTCGAGATATTGAAGGCTATTCCAGATATTGAAGGGTATTCCAGAGCAAGGGAGAAATTGAAGCTGAGGCATAGATCCTGGTGCCTGGAGGACTTTTTTGTGTAACAACACAATATTGAGTGTGTCAGGAGAACCTGGTTAGTGTGTAGGAGGTGAGAGGAGATCTCAGCGCTGGGCTGCTTTACAGAACACTTGGACAGCTTCCCCTGAAAAAGCCGGCATGAGGGCCACTGAACATGTTTGAGAAGTAGAGGATTTCAGGAACCTTATTGTAGAAATGTAGTGGATTGGTGAGTAGAGACTAGTAGTGAGGGAGGAACTTTTGCAGTAGTTGGAGAAAAAGGAAATGGGGGAACAGAAAGGTGACTAAAAGGCTTTAATATGAAAGGGACTGAAGATGAAGGAGTCACATCTGGTTTTGAGCCAGAGTGAAGATAGTGTGAACTGAAAGAAGGCAATCAGTAGGAGAGGCTGATTATCAGAGGAGGATAAAGAGAGGAATTTTGGCATATGAAATATACGTGTGTGTGTTTGTGTATGTGCATATGTACATGTACACATGTGCACACAGGCACACACACATCCCCATACTAATTAATTTATGCAGATATTCTCATCTTTTCTAGGTCTTCTCATTCCCCTTCTCTCAAATTCTTTCATGTGGTAGACTTTCCATATTCAAACAGCTTTTTCTTACTGTTGTGAGAATTGCTTTAGAAAATAGCAAAACAAAACTTCTTGTACATGATAGTTCTGATTCCGTACAGTTATCATCAATGAGACTTGATGCAAGTTTATCCCAACATTTCACAATCTTCCAAATGGATGTTCATTTCCTTTAACTGGTTTTTAGAGAATAATCACCCATTTGGCACTGACTAAATTGCAGGCAACAAGATCCTTGTGAGGCAATCACATGAGCAGGTGTTTCTCTGCCTACTGTTATTTTCAACACTTTCAGGGCTGACGTCAACAGCTCATACTTCTTGTTGTTGTTGGCTTTGGTTTCTGCAAAGCTATATCTGGTTAGCTTGTAGTTTCAAATTAGTCTTCAGAATCAATTGGGTGTTTACATTCAGAATTATTTAAAAATAGATTTCTCTGTGTGCATATTATCTCACTACCTGTACTGATGGGAAGTGTCAGACACCCCAGTATGGCTTCTACTTGTGAACACGGTTTTAGGGCAAAAGAAAAAAATATCTTTGCAATGGAAAGCTCGGTAGGAAGGAGACAGGAGGAATTAAGGACAGTCTCTATCAATGATGCCAAAGAAGTAGTGATTGTCTTTGGCATCATTGACAAAGAGTGACCCACTCTCATAACTGTAGTACGTTGCTTTTGGAAAGCAGTTTTTACAGAATGCTATAGTGAGAACCAGGGACCTGACAAACAAGTCCACAAACTTCAGTGGTACCACAGACTGACTCTAATTTTCTTTTAGTTATCACATTATTGCTAAATAGGCAACTTCTGGCAGGCTGACTTCATCTACAAGTTCAGATAGGGAATGTGTGCTCTGCTCTGGGATGTGTACACTGCTGGGCTGGGCTCTGCCCTGCAGCAGCTTTCACCGTGTGTCCCGCAGCACACCCGTCAGGTGCCGTAACTCCCAATTGTCCTGAACTACACCAGAGGATTTTAATCACCTCATGACAATTTTAGGTAGAAAACTGTGCTAATTTCACTACAAAAGAGTTTGAAAATTATTCTTTAATCCATATTGTGGCATGCATGGTCAATATCCAATAATTTTTCTTGCAGAGTCTTGAGCCTACAATCAGAACTTACTTGGAAATGGCAGTATTGTATTTCGGTTTCTCTGGGCACTTAATGTTAGGAAATTAAGTTCAGCTCCATTATTTTGTTGTATCTTTGAATAGTCTGTGGAGCGTTGATATCCTAATGCTCCTTACTTAAAAGGGGGTGGGAGTTGCATGGAAGAATTGGGGAGTGAGGCAGGGGACTGGAAAGGGAGCAGAGCACATAATTTTGGGGCCTTTGAAACAAATAACAGTGACAAAAAACCTCACTCTTGAATCAGTAACCTGGCCCCAGCACCCTCCCCAACACTTTCAGGAGATGAGTATGCAGAGTGGGGACCAGGAGGAAGTAACCTCTGTAACACCCCCAGAAGTGGCTACAGTGTTGAACTTTGAGCTTCTCTAAGGAGGGCTGGCTATCTCGCTGAGCTACCAATTACTCCTATCTTTCAGAAATTGACAGCTGAAGTATTTGGTCTTGGTTTCCCACTGAAGAGGAATGTGTGGAATCACTGCAGAGCAGAAGAAATTAAATTTTGAATATTAATGCCTGATCTTTTAAGTCATCTGACTAAAAACAGAAGAGTGATCGTAAGCCCAACCCTAGGTATCAGTGTATTATGGCTAGCAAGGAGTTAAGCTTTGTCTATTCAGCAGTCATAATTGAATGTGTAGTTTGCAAGCCTGCCAAATTGCTAAACCTAGATTTCTCATATTAGATAATGTGTAATAAAAGACAGCTGTTGCCAGCATATGCTGTGAATTGCACACCAGTTCCTCATTCATGATTTTTGGTGCCATCACTACAACCCTTCGAAAAGTCTCTGGCTGGGAGGGCTGTCTGGGGAACATAGACCCACCGGTCAGATCCTTGAATAAGGCTGCTCGCCCTAGGGAAAAGGGGTGCAGGAAAGACTTTTTTTTTTCTCTCAAAGTGCAAAACCCTTGGTAAGACCTTAGACACACTTCATTTCACTTTAGGCAGGTAGTTTGGTGTGTGAGCTAGGTCGAACCCTGGGAACATTCCTTTCCACATTGCCTGAGTCTGACAGCCCAGATCAAAAACAAGTAGGCTTTGTGTCAAGACGTGGCACGTGTCAGAGAATTTGGCGGTGCTAAATTTATTTAAATTGTTTTTTGTTTAAGTGTTAGGTGCTTGAAACAGCCTCTTAGCTAATACAGAATGGAAACTAATTTGTAATTTGATTTATCTGACTTTTGGTGTTGCTGATAACCCAAGTCAGTTAGTCCACAGGAATTGAAAATCTGCTATGCTTCTCATGTTGTGCTAGACAAATATTTTCGTCTTTAACTAGTCAATTAGCTAGATAGAAAGGTTAGAGGTAGAGTGGTGGGGGAAATATCTATAGAGGCTTCAGGTCTGTCCTGTGGTTGAAAAGATTTTACATTTGAATCTATCCAGAATGACTTTTGATTCAAAAGACAGATTGGATGAAATCTTGAAGTTCCTAATAGATGCATTGATTTCTGACATACTAAAAAGGTATTTAAAATTCACAAGGCTCCAAATTTTACTAATAATGTATTCATTCTTGCCACCATTCATCCACTTAGCAGCTATGTACTAAGGCACTACTATCTTTGTTTTCTGTTAGTACTTTTTCAACATTTCTTGTTTTGGATTGAATTTTTTTTTGTGTTCTTGTCTGTTTTCTTTCATTTAAAATTTTTTGATTTTTAAAATTTGTATTTATTTAGCTGATATATAATCATACATACTCATGGTATACATAGTGATGTTTTGATACATAGAATGTACAGTGATCAGATCAGAGTAATTAGCGTATCCATAATCTCCCTCACACAATGATCATTTCTTCGTTTTGGGACTGTTGAATATCCTCCTTCTAACTATTTGAAACTAGTACATGGTATACTATTGTTAACTATAGCTAGCCTGCAGTATAGAGCACTAGAACTTATTCTTCCTATCTAGCTGTAATTTTGTATCCTTTAACAAATGTGTCCCTATCCATTTCTTCCCCCAACCCTTCCCAGCCTCTAGTATCCTCTGTTCTACTTTTTACTTCTATGAGATCAACTTTTTTTAGCTTCCACATATGAGTGAGAACATGTGGTGTTTAACTTTCTATTCCTGGCTTATCTCACTTAACATAATGTCTTCCAGTTCAATCCATGTTGCTGTGAATGACAGGATTTCATTCTTTTTTATGGCTGAATTGTATTCCATGGTGTATATATACCACATTTTCTTTATCCATTCATCTGTTGTTGGACACCTAGGCTGATGCCATCTCTTGGCTATTGTGAATAGTGCTGTAATAAACATGGGAGTGCAGATGTCTCTTCAATATAATGATTTCCTTTCCTTTGGATGAATTCCCAGTAGTGGGATTGCGGGATCATATGGTAGTTCTATTTGTGGTTGTTTGAGGGACCTCCATACTGTTCTCCATAGTGGCTGTACTAATTTACATTCCCACTAACAGTGTATGAGAGTTCCCTTTTCTCCTTATCCTCACTAGCATTTATTATTTATTGTCATTTTGATAATAGCTATCCTAACTGGTGTGAGATGATACCTCATTGTGGTTTTAATTTCCATTACCCCAATGATGAGTGATATTGAGCATTTTTTCATATATTTGTTAGCCATTTGTATGTCTTCTTTTTCTTTATTTCTTCTTTCTTTTTTTTTTTTTTTTGAGATGGAATCTCACTGTGTCACCAGGCTGGAGTGCAATGGCATGATCTCGGCTCACTGCAATCTCCGCCACCCCGGTTGAAGTGATTCTTCCAACTCAGCTTCCCGAGTATCTGGGATTAGAGGCACCTGCCATCATGCCTGGCTAATTTTTATATTTTTGTAGAGACAGGGTTTCACCATGTTGGCCAGGTTGGTCTTGAACTCCTGACCTCAGTTGATCCACCCTCCTCGGCTGCCCAAAGTGCTGGGATTACAGGCGTGAGCCACCACGCCCAGTCTTGTATGGCTTCCTTTGAGGAATGTCTGTTCAGATCATTTGCCCATTTTTAAATTTTTTTTTCTGTTGAGGTATTTTAGTTCATTATATATTCTGGATATACAAATGAGAAGTTTGCAAATATTTCCTTCCATTCCACAGGTAGTCTTTTCGCTCTGTTGATTGTTTGCTGTGCAGAATCTTTTTAGTTTAATATAACCCCATTAGTTTATTTTTGCTTTTGTTGCCTGTTTTTTTGAAGGTCTTATTCATAAAATTTTTTCCCAATCCAATATGCTGAAGCATTTCCCCTATGTTTTATTCCAGTAGTTTTATTGTCTCAGGTTTTACATGAAGGTTTTGATCCATTTACTTATTTTCAGTTGATTTCTGTATCGAGTGAGAGGTATGGTCTAGTTTCTTTCTTCTGCATATGGATATACAGTTGTCTGTTTTCTTTCATGTTTAAATCTTGCTACATATTTAAGATTTTTAAATTTTACTTTATGTATTTTAGTGATTATCCTTGAGTTTTTCCTATGATATTGAATTTAATAAAGGACAATGTTGAAGACTATCTTTACATATTTCTCCTGAACTTGAATATTTAACTTGGCTCTTCAACCACCTCAGTTGCTTCCATTTTCGTTTAGTAGTTTATTTATTTTTATCTATTTCTCTATTTTTAAGTTTCCATTCTATTCCAGGCCCTGTGCTGGGCATTGGGGCAGAAAGTAAAACAGATAACATTCCCCAAGAGGTCCAAATCACACAGATGATTATGTACAGATGTGAAGTATTTGATCCAGTATGCATTTCATATAAATATATACATATATGTATACATATATATATAGCTCTCTCTATATGGATATATGAATAATATGATGAATACTGATAGCAAGAGTAATACTTTAAAAATATAAGCCCTTATTTATGGAGGTATGAGAAACTTTTATAAAAAGAATAAAAAAGCCCTAGTTATCATTATATAATTTGAATTAAGGGCAGAAAACAAGCAGCTGAAGATGATAAAAATAGATTAAGAAAATATGAGTACAATATAAGGGAGAGACTGAGAATGCTTGGAAATATCAAGTTTGTGGCTCTCTTCTGCAAGGAGGCCCACTAACATAGATGAATAGTCCCTATCCTTGGTAACGGTACGTACGAGGTACAAAATCAGGTTACAACAAACCATACGAATCCTTGTAGGCATTCCACAGTTAGTGCTTACAAATTGAAAAGAGATACTTTTTAGCAAGACTAGAGAATCTTTTTGGGTCTGAGCAATTTATTTCAGTCTCCATTGCGATATAAGTGAGTTGAAGCCCAGAACTAACAAAAGAGGAAAATATAATTAATTTACAGCAAATTGGTAAGAAGAGACCACCTCTCCATTACATTAAGTTTATGGACTGGTGGCTGAATTCTTAACACTGGTCCATTCCAGGAAATTTGTGAAAATGCTGGCATTTGGTACCTGGTAATTCAAATTTCCTACAGTGGTGTAGGCTTCACTCCTAATGAATGTCTTAATAAGCATTTCATTTGTGTAACTTGTCACATAAGCATTAATATCTCCTACATATTTTCCCCCATCTAGTTTTCGTCCTTTACTTATTTTATTTTGCTTTGTCTGGACTGACTATGCATTGATCTCTTGATAGTTTATGTGTTCATTTATATATGACAACCATTTCAGGTCGACAATTAAAAACCATGGGTTAGCTAGTAGCGTATGTTTTGGGCCCTTGAACCAACACTTGAGAATAGGGCTAATAAACATTTCCTGAACAAAGAAACAAACCAACCAAAAAAACACAAAAACCTGCTGCGATTTTCCTAAAAAATAAGTTGTCACCTTTTGTTGATGCTGCTTCTGTTTATAGTGCTAGAATGTGTCCTGAAAGCTTATGTTTATGTGATCTTTTCCGAAAGTGCAGAGGAATGAAGGTGATATTTTTTATACCATTGATACTATTCTGAGGTTTCTTTCATTTCTTGGCTGGAAATTTCATGTTAGTCTTCCAAAACTATTACAAAAATAAATCATAAGCAGAAATGAGGTTTTGAGTTCCTGGTTTTACCTGAATTGTGTGTGTGAGTTGGTTGGTTAGAGATTATTTTATCCTACTAAAAACAGTAAAGTATTGAATTATTATAGTAAACACAGTCATTTCATCATCATCTCCAAAAACTATAAAGTATTTGGGTTTCATATGCCATTCTACGTATGCTATTTTTCTTTGGATTTCAGTGTGATTACAAATTGCTATGGTTAATCTTTCAGAGGCTGTTTTAAATACAGACCAGAGAGGAAGTTCTCTTTGGAAGCCTTGGAGTTTTGCCACATTATATTAACTCTTTTGCCACATTGTATTACTATCTAAACCTCTTTCAATCTTTTAATTGGAATGCCTAGAATCCTGTCTCCCTACTCTCCTCTGCTATCACTAGAGAATGTAGAGAATGGAAATGGCTGCCTTTACTCAACAATTTCCCAGGAGCTGGGCCAAAGAAGGTGGTAAAGAACAGGTTGTGTGTGTGTGTGTGTGTGTGTGTGTGAGAGAGAGAGAGAGAGAGAAAGAGAGAGAGAGAGAGAGAGAGATTTAGAACGTTTTACAGTCTATCTTGAAGACCCTGGGATAACTATATGCTTTTTGTGTTTTTCAGCTTGCTTTGACCAGATCAAGTTCTTTAAGTGACTTTTCCTGGTCTCAAAGGTAAAGAGATTGAATTATTTTTTGTCTCTCCCAAAATATTTAGGAACACAGCTCTCCAGACTGTTTTTTTCTCTCTCTCCCTTTCTCTCTCTGTCACGCACACACACAGATGCACACACACAGACACACACACAGAATCTTACATACTACAATTTACATAAATGTCAGTTATTTTTAATTGTGACAGTTATTTTTAATGACAAATCTGTGCCAAATGCGATACTTTAATTTTCATGCAGTTTCTTTTTTAAACATTTTTATTACAGAAAGCTTGTTACTGTGGAGAAGCAGGATAATGAAACATTTGGATTTGAAATTCAGGTGGGCAGTTTTCACATTTTCTAGACTTCCAAGGAAGAAAGTGGCATTGGTAGTGTCATGTTATGTGCAAAGAAAAAATGAAGTTAGGATTAGAGAATGATGGAGTCTGTGACTTTTATTCAGTGTGTGGCTGTTTGGGGGTAGTTTTTCAGTGTGTTGAGTACTATTAAGGAAAGAAAACATTGAAGACGATAACAAAACCTCTGCGATATGCTCAGCAGTTTGTACTTCGTTGCTTCAGTCTTCCCTTAAGTCCCAGACTGATCAGAAATGGTTGGTATCAGCTAGGTCTTAGATAAGAGAGTGAAATACATTTTACAGATGTGTACTTGATATATTTGCATTTCGAATGTGTTTGCATTATCATATTGTTATACTGTATATCAGATTTGAAGTATTTACTTTGGCATTCAAGAGACACTCGAAAGACTATATATGTGTGTATATGGAATGCATATATTCATGGATAGCTCCTGGTACCTTTTGCTACTAAAGAGTTCATATTGTACATAATGAGAAATTTGTAGCTTTTTTTTCCTAATGACAATGCTTTATAATTGTTATTTGAAACACTTGAGAACATTTGGCTCTACTTGCAGATTGCCTCATGCTGTAGGAAATTTTTAAGTCTTTATAAGTTTCAGCATAATTGCCTAAGAATTTCATTGCTTATTTGCTGTCTGCTTTTTCATGAGCACATTTGTAAAATGGGTGAGGTAGGTCAAATGAAGTCTAACCCAATTAAGTGCAACAGTTGTAGCTTAAGCATTTCTGGTTTTTTTTTTTCCATAGTACGTTTGCATGTCTTTTGGATGTGTTTTGCATAATCATATTCTTACACTCTATATCAGATTTTAGATCTTAGCTTTACTGCTGCTTTCAGAAAACTTTGGTGTGATATCAGCCCCACAATTGGAAAGTCAGTGTGTATTTTAAAATTAGGAACAGGAAACTGCTAAGAAAAACATGTTTTATGAGTAAAGAAACAAAATGGAACTTTAGCTGCAATGAAGACAGAGAAGGCACTTTGAAAAGAGGATCACTTCTATCTCCCTAACTCTTGTACTTTTAAATTTGGTGAAATCTGTAATTCACCACAGTAATTGGTGAAATCTATTAGGTTTTAGAAGCATAGTACTCCCTCTTATTCCCCAGTCACCTGAACTACTCCCTATTCTGTTGTAGAGACACTGCTTTTTGTCACTGCTTCTTTTTAAAGGAGAATTATCCTCAAGGATGTGCAGCAGTGGCTACTGAAAACAGGATAAATGACTACTCACCTTTCTTTATTTTTCTTACACTGCCATAATAATGTCACTACTTTCTTAAGTTTTTCTCCCATACCATAAACACTTATTCTCCATGGAGCAAGAGTCAAAAACTATGTCAGGCCACAACACCACTGAACCTTTGTAGATCAACATGAACTAATAGCACCTCTAAATGGCAGCAGGTAGGTGTTATCTCAGTGATGCAGAAATCCACACTCCTGTAAACTCCCTCTGGTATATGCTCTCCATTGTCAAATACACACCATAATCTATTCCCTAGTACTCATCAGATTTGCAGCAGTCAACAAATAGGAGACATGCTTCTGGGGACTTTTTGAAAATCAGATAGAACCTCATGTACCCATGTTGTGCATGCAGTGTGAGTACATGTTTGGGATGTGGCCTACTAGAGGAATGACACTTTGGAAGAGACGAGACCCATGGTTCTCCATGGGAGCTAGTTTTATGCTGCTTGTGAGAATCGTGCAGCCCGATAGGAATGCAGACTTTGGACTCATGCACACCTGAATTCATATCCTTCTAATGCCTTATGGGGTCTTTAGGAGTTTTAAATGAAACAATACATGCAATGTACCTAGTGATGTGCCTTACCAATAGAAGATCCACAAATGACAGGTGTTAGAATGAATGTCATTAGGCATGAGAAAGGACAATGAGATCTTCGTGTCTCTAAGAAATGCAGGTGATCATTGTGTCACTGATCCCTTAATGGGAGCTAGAAGACTGGGTAAGAGAGAGAAGTATCTGATTAATACTTTCTGTAGCTTTTGGGGTTTCTGTTTTTTTCTATTTCTAACTACCATATTTTACACCCAATGTGAACATATATGGAGGTGCCAGCTACATAAATCAACATGTTTCCACTGCACTGTACTCACCTTGATCTCTGGGAATGGAGGGTAGAGTCTCACTGCTAATGAGAATTGTTAGAACAGTGGTTTCCCAAAGGAGTGTCAGTTATATGTTTTATTCATGTACCACATGAACTAGATCAGTCTTTCATCTCCAGAAGGGTCTAGGCTATACTGAGAAGACCCCTGGCAGGAAAGCTGTTAATGAAGTTTCTGACATAGATGGGAACGTAGTGCATGATCTTTTAAAGTCCCTTCTACCTTTAAGATATGGGGATTCTAAGTGCCTTATAGATTAGAAAGAAGTCCTTTAGAGGTGAACAGACCCAAGTTTCTGGAAGTTGCTTGCATGTGGCTGACTTTGGTGCCTCAGGGATTATTGAATAAGAAAGAATGAACATCAGACATCAGTTTTTTCACAAGGAAGTAGTACTTTAATGTAGCTTAATTTTAGGAATCAGATGTTTAAAAGGTGTACTCTACTCAGAACACTGATTTTGCTTCTAAGTGGAACTAGACTTCATAATTTAAATGTGTGAAAAAAAGAAAATTATATTTGTTATGGGTCATTGGGACACTATATCTAGCAAACATTTATTCAGTGTTTTGGTATAATTAAAAATAAAAAAACCCACCACCACCAAACTACTTGTGCCTAATTGAGGCAAGAGTTGAAGCTTAACTTTTTCTAATTTAGTTGGGTGACTAATGAACCGGTGAGGATTCAGGACAGGCATACCAGAGGGTGCTCAGAAATGAAGGTAATTGAGTCAATTATAGTACTTTTGAATAAATGCAGGGCAGATTGTCATTATGTGCAGAACTCTGATTTAAAATAATCATTGTTGGCATGTCTCCTTGCTGCATGTGTATAATTTCATACTCCTATAATGAGTGTTTTAGCTTGGGAGAACCACTTAGGGATTTTTCTCATTGCACTTGGCCATCATTGTTTTATCCCATTGGGAAATGAGAAACTCAATTTTTAAAAATAAATATGTAATCGTGACAGCATCAGGTGATATCTTGGGTTTGAAAATATAAAATCTTGAGCCACTCTCATTTCACTTTCTTTCTCATGACAGATGTCTTTATGAATGGAGTTGGCTACAGATTGTCTGGTAGAATTGCAAAATTGATATCTTGATTCAGTTTATAGTGGAAATCCTTTGTCCTTTGAACTTACCTATTATACTGCTTAATGATAATTGACATCATTTTAAATTTTGGCAAATAGATGTAGAGGTTGTTAAATAATAACTATATATCACCTTAATTTTTACAGTCTTACAGGCCCCAGAATCAGAATGCCTGCTCCTCGGAAATGTTCACTTTGATATGCAAAATACAGGAGGACAGCCCAGCTCACTGTGCTGGCCTGCAAGCTGGTAACTTAAATTTTTGCTCATGTTAGGAATCATTTAAATGGAAAGAAAATAAAATGTTTTGAGAGTGAAGGTCAGGATGTATTTGTTGCTTTGAGTTTTCTTGGCCCCTTTGTGTTTTTAAGACTTGGAGCTGCTTGTTTCATTTGCATGTCAGGAGGGATTATTTAACTAACCAACATAACACTCATTTCTCTTGGCATCTCCCAGGTGATGTCCTTGCAAATATCAATGGTGTGAGCACAGAAGGTTTTACCCACAAACAAGTCGTTGACCTGATCAGATCGTCTGGAAACCTGCTAACGTAACTATCTGTCTAGTTCCCGTGGGGCTTCAAAATGTTACGTTTTCTCATAATGCCTGATGAGTGAATAAATAGGCCTTTTGTTCAGCATTACAAGATGGAGTGAGGCAGTGCACCGGAGCTTTAGAGTGGGGTACAAACATTATCAGTTCCTTTTGTTTCTCAAGATTCCTCACACTTGAACATACTGTCAACATCTGAAGTCAGAGGACATCAATAGCCCAAATGTCTGTGTGGGAAGGATGGCCTTAAAAAATGTATTTTTTTAATGTCAAATTCAATTAAACTGGCACACATTCTCTTTAAACTGGGAAGAACCGATCCAGTTTTCATGGTTGATATAATCCTGTAGCTAAAACAAATAAAAGGTCAGAAGGGCTGAGTTTTTCCTCTTATGTGACAAGCCACCTGTTTTTCCCTTCTGGTGTTCCATTTGGAAGGAAGAATAGTCTGTTCAACCATCCCCACCCTGAAACACACATACTTACACCACATGTTCCAAATATTCCAAACTCCTTTTTTTTTTTTTTTTTTTTTTTGAGACAGAGTCTCAGTCTGTCACCCTGGATGGAGTGCAGTGGCACGATCTCGGCTCACTGCAAGCTCCGCCTCCTGGGTTCACACCATTTTTGCTGCCTCAGCCTCCCGAGTAGCTGGAACTACAGGCGCCCGCCACCACGCCTGGCTAATTTTTTGTATTTTTAGTAGAGATACGGTTTCATGGTGTTAGCCAGGATGGTCTCAATCTCCTGACCTCGTGATCCACCCGCCTCTGCCTCCCAAAGTGCTGGGATTACAGGCGTGAGCCACCGTGCCCGGCCCCAAACTTCTTGATAGAACACTGGCTTTCCCAATTAGAGGTTTGACTGATTTTTCTACCATAACAATACTAGCACCTAATAAAATCTTATTAGGATAGTTAAATGATGAAATTTGCCCATTCATTAAAATCATATTTATTGAGCAAATACTATGTTTCCAGCTCTGTGATAGGCTCAGGAGAGACCGAGATAAATACTCTCTCAGTAAGTTAATAATTATGGAAGGAAATGGCTCAGAAAAGCCTGAAATTTAAGTAATGTTTATATTTCAGTTATTGATAACTACTATGAGAAAAGTGCAAAACAGCAATGTCCTGTCATGCTGGGCAAGAAGGCTGCTAGTTTGGCTTAGATGTGTAAAGTGGTCTTTTCTGGGGAGGTGATATTTGAGTTGAGATCTAAATGAAGAGAAGGATGGTCAAATGAACTCCTCGTAAGAGCACTTCAGGCAAAGAGAGAGGTCTCTGAGTGCTCAAAATGGGCTTGGCATGTACAAGGGAAAGAGAAAAAGACAGTATAATTGGTAGTTGATGGATTAGAGAGAGTATAACAAGAAATGAAGCCAGAGAGTTGGCCTGGGGGCAGACCATGGATCTCTTTGGCCATGCCAACAAGTTTGGGTTTTATTCTGATTGAGGTGGGTCCTATATTGTCTCATTTATTCTTCATAGCCACCCATGAGGTTAATTTTATTCCTATTTATAGATGAAGTGCCTGAAGCTTAGAGAGGGCTTAGTTAAGGTCACATAACTGGTAAGTGATAGGGCTGGGGTTTGACCACCTGCTCTGGATGCCAGGATCTGTCCTTTTCAGCTACAGCTGCTCCTTGGAAGCTGCCAGTAGAAAATCTGCTGGATGCTCTTCAGTGATTCTGGTCTAAAACTTCAAAGGATGCTTTGGGTGTTTGTGAGAGCAGATTTGAAAGACGGTGGTGGTAACGAATTGGGTCCAACTCTATAGGTCCTGTGAGTTCAGGGTAAAGGATGAGGCGCTCTTGCACTAGAGAACCCTGGATTCAAAGGAGAGGAACCGTGCAGAGTCTGAGGGGAACTGCTGGTACGTAGAGTCAGAAAGCATGTTCCACATGGGTGAAGAGGGTAGACCACAGGTAAATAGGGGTGGTAGATGGAGGTAACTGTTGGAAATCCAGGAAAATGGGAGACAGTCTGTACAAATACTGAGGAAAATGGCCAAATCAATGGTTGCAGTTTTGCCCATACACATCTATTGCTTCAGCAGGTCAAACTGACATTCAATCACAATGAAACAGATTCATATGGATTCCCACTATTTCTCAGAGAGTCAAGATCACCTTAAGGAGAAAACAGACAGCATTTGGCTTGCTACCACCTGATCATCCCTGGCATGATGCTATTAGAAATAGAGGAAAACTGATCTCCACATTTAATGCTTTTACCATGCCTTGAAAAATTCCTTGTATCTTTATAGAAGTACAGCTTAATTACAAGAAGGAACTTGAACCAACACTTTAAAAATTGGTGTGTGATTCACAAATGAAATTTTTAAATCATATTCAGATTGATGGTTTAGTAGTCAAAATAAAAGCCTTTAACTTGAACACACAGAACAAATCAAATCACTCAGAATGGAACAAGTATTTTATTTTTAGAAATGTGTGTGGTGTAGGAAGAACAGAACACTGGTAAGTCGATAATTCTAGGATTAGAGTTTGTAAACTGAATGTTTTGAGATGAAAGAATCATATGAAGGTTATTATCTCATAGTAGTTGTACTTCTGTTTCTTCTAGTACCAAAATTATAAGGAGATTTACAGAGGTAAAGCCTCCTAGAATCCTATGGAGGAAAGGATTTCTCCCTCTTTCAAGAAGTAGCATGTTAATTCCATGGTTGTGAAAGCCCCTAGTGCCTATTGTTTCTGTTGTTTTGCCCCTCGTGTTCAGCATGGTTTCTAGAATCTGGTACATAGTAGATGCCCAATAAATATTTACCAAATGAGTGAGGTCATTCAGCCCATCCCCACAAGAACAGATTCTAGTAGAGAGTAGCCATCATTGTCACGTAGTGACTTCTATAAAATAAGCTATAGTTTGCAAATTAACTAGGATCCTTTCTTTCAGCCACCTTCTCAAGGGGAGTTTTCCCCCATTTTCTTTCCCTGAATGTTATCAGAAGATTTGGCTTTGGTCCAGCTACTCGAAGTGCCATGAGAACTGTAACGTTTATATTTCGTTTTTAGTATAGTATGTGCTCAAAGTGTAGTACTCCGTAGTATGGTACTTATTTAAATGAATCACTCATGTTACTCACTCCCCACCTTCCTCTTCTTTTTTTTTTTTTTTTTCCTAAAACAGGATAGAGACTCTTAGCGGAACAATGATTCTGCAAAGAACGGAGCTTGAAGCAAAGCTGCAGGTTTTAAAGGTAATTTAATTTAAGACAGCGAGGCACATTTTTCATCCTTGAATGTGTGAGTGGTAAAATAAAGATCTATTTGAGGAACTGAGATAGCCCTTGAAAAAGAAATGTCGTGATGAATCTAAACTGCTGAATTATCAAGAGCCGCACAATTACCTTTGGAGGAATATCAAATTCTGCAAACCAGTGTAAATCACTTTCCTTCTTCCTCCTTCTGTGTGACTATGAGGCTCAGAAAGGCAACAGGAAGGCACGCCACTTGAAGAACTCTTCATTAGTGCACCTGTGATCTCTATTGATTTACATTTTGTTTGGAATTAAAACGAAAAAGGTCATTATTTTCCCAAGTTTATTGGAGGGCCTGGGTTTTTCACTTTTTCCGTGTCCTCTTTTGGTGTCCTTCTCTTCTGCCTCATCCTTAAAACAAAAACCTTATCCATCTAATCCTGTGACTGTCCTTGAATCTGCTTTCATTGGCAAATACACTAGCAGCTTCAAAGGAGGAAGAAATTAGCGTCCAAGAGATAGTAAATAATGCAGGAGGTCCATTGAAAATTCCCTGGGATGGCTTTTTGAGGCTTTTAAAAATCTCAGTTTTCTGGGCTGATGAGGGTCTCCTAAGCCATGAAGTTCAGACCCTCACTCATGCATCTGAGTCATAGTTCTAAGGACCTCTCTGTTTGTCTCAGTGACCTCTGCATCCCAATCTCCCCCTTGCAGAGCAACAAGGTAGCCAGTCTGAGCAGAGATTGTAGTTTACTATAGGCAGGTTGCTTACTTCGGCTTTATTTAGAAATAGCTTCCATGTGTTAGTTTTCTTCATGAAATATGAGCTTATTAATTATTGAGCCCAAGATAGTGGATTTTATTTTGTATCTTTTTCTTCCTCCACATCCAATTCATCAACAAGTCTTGCTTTCTTCATCAACATTGGTTTGGATACTCTTGCCACTGTGCTTATCTCTGTGCTTTGTTGAATCAATTTATAAAATTCCTTGAAAAAACCTCTGCTCAAATTTTGATAGGAATTGAACTGTATTTATAAAATAAATGAGAGCAATTAAAATCTTTATGGCTTTCACTTTTCTCACTTTGAATTCAGGATCTCAATCTTTTTATTCAGATCTTTTATGGACTTCAAAAATATTTTGTAATTATCTTCCTATATTTTTACATATCATTTATTATATTCATTCTTGTTTACTTCCTCATTGTTCTTGCTATATTAATCTTTTAAATTTTCAGCCACTTATTGCTAATGATTTTGTTTAAATTAAAAAAATCCAGTTTTGTTGAACTCCCTTTATTCTAATAATAATTTTTATAGATTTCCTTATATTTTCTATATAGATTTCTTATCACTTGCAGATAATAACATTTTTTGCCCCTTTAGCTCAATTATTGAAACTAATTTGTTTTTCCTCTCCTATAGCATTGGCTAGGATCATCAATATATTGTTAAATAATGATAATCTTATTGTTGACTTTAAAGAAAACATTTCTAAGATTTTTGTTGCTACATTTTTATGAGGGATAAACAGTGCTTCATATTATACTTGAATTTAAAGTTAATTTGTTTTTGCAAAAGAAAGATAATCTTAGTGAACATCTTTTTAAAAAAGTTTAATTTTTTTGCCTTTTCTTAGAAAAAAGAAATATTGAAAACAAGAATGAAAAATAGGGCTATATTCTATGGAATAAAGTACTAACTTGCACAAATCATTATTTGATGCCTTTAAGCAATTTCTATTCTTTGCATGTTTTTGCCTTAAGTTTTAATGTACATACTTACCAATGTATGAATTTTTCAGTATCTCCATCCTCTTCCAGAACATCATAAGGACCATACAACGTTTAAAATGCCCATTTAAGACCCTATATTCCTTATGATACTTACTTTAGAGAATTTGTATCAATTTTTTAAAGTACAAAATACAGATTTTTGTTCTATAGCTGGTAGTGAAGAAATACACCAACTTGTTCCTTCTGATGTGTTTGTTGTTGTTTGTTGCATTGTACTCCTTACCTGTAGGTTTACTTTCTTTCTTGCTATAGTACTTCCTTCTGTGGGGATAAGTAGATTTTTGTTGAAAAATGTTTTTATTTCACTGTTACTGTTGGAAGAGAGTTTTGATAGGTAATTGAATTATTCTAAGTAGGTGTTTAGCTCCCTTAGCACTTTGAATATATTACTCCTTTAATATTTTGTTTATGAGAGAGCTCCTAATTATTTTTGGCAGGTAATCTATATTTTCTGCTAAAGGTTTTTAACATTTTTCCTCTTCCTTTAAGTCCTTAATTCATCCAGAATAACTTTTTGTATATATTATGAGGTATGGGGAAAATTCTAATTTAATTTTTTTCCATATGAATAACCAGTTCTTCCAGTACCATTTATTTTGTAGTCCCCCTATCCCCTTCAACTGACTTGCAGTAAAATCTCTATTTTTAAGCAAGTTCCACATATGCATGGATTTGCTTATAGGCTTTCTAATATGATCCATGGGTCAATTTGTTTATCCCGAACTGTTTATAATGAATCTTGATTTCACATTGGGCACAGTTATTCTTGGTTCCTTGATCATCTATATAAATTATAAAATCAGATTATATGTAAATAAATGTTGGTGTTTTGATTGATATCAAATTTTATTTATCTATTTTTGGAGACAGGGTCTTGCTTTATTGCCCTTGCTGGAGTGCAGCAACATGATCATAGCTTACTATAGTCTCAAACTCTGGGCTCAAGCAGTTCTCCTATCTCAGCCTCCTGAATTGCTGGGATTACAGGCCTGAGCCACCATTCCTGGCTGTGATTGCACATTATATATATCTCTATAATATATATATCTCTATATATATTATAGAGATATATATAATATATATATCTCTCTCTATATATATAGAGATATATATAATATATATATCAATGAGATATATATCAATTTGAGGAAACAACATCATATGGTATTCAGTTTTTTTATTGATAGATGATCTTACCATTTTTTGTTTTCTTTAAAGTCTTTCAATAAAGTTGTAATTTTATGCATATAGGATTTATACATCTTCTGTTAGACTTAGTCCTCTGTACCTTATATTTTTTGTTCTTATTATTGTTTCTTTACAAAAACTAATGCTTTGATTGATGTTAATAGACATGTGAATCAATTTTTCTATGCTGTTACTATATTCAAACACTTTGCTAAATTATAGAATAGTAATATCTATTCTAATAACTAATGAATTATCCGTAGATTATTTTGGATTTACTGTAGAGATAACTATCTGTTATGAATGAGTTTTGGTTCTTTCTCTTACTTTACTTCACAGCTTAGGAGCTACCATACAACCATGAATAGAAATTATGGTTGTAGGCATCCTTGTTTTATTCTTGATTTTAAAGGAAATTCTTCCTAATTTCTTTTCCGCTAGTAATAAGCTATCTTTCAGATTAAGGAGACTCTCTTCTATATGAAGTTTGCTGGTAGTGTTTATAGTGCTTGTGCATTAAACTTTATCAAATACTTTTTTCTGCATCTGTTAAGCTGGTCTTCTCATTTATTCATTTGAAAAAATTCTGTCAATATGTGAATGAAATTTAAATATATTCTAATATAAAGCTACCATTACATTTCTAGGATAACCCAACCTGGCTTATCCTTGAAATTTATAACTTGTAAATGTAATTACAGGTTTGATTTGCTAATATTTTATTTAGGATTTTGAAAGAGTTGCATTTTTCAGGTAGACTGGCCTGTAATTTTATTTTCTTAGATTATCTTTTTAAGTTTTGGTATCAAGTTTCCTAGACTCTTAGCATGACCTGGGGACTGTTTTCCTCTTCTTATTTTCTGGCAGAATTTTAATAATACCACCTGAATCATCTTGTTTTAGGATTCTTTTTTGATGGGAATACTGTTAATGTACTGTTTCAATTTCTTTATTAGTTGTGAGACTACTCAGGATTTCTGGTTTTCTTAAAGCCAGTTTTAGTGACATGTTTTTGTTAACAAAGTTTTTAAATTTATTAACTGACAGTAAAATATTATTGAGGTTTTAAATTTTTGTCAAAAATTGTTTGAGTGTGTCCCCATTTTTTTCTTGCATCTTGTACCACTTTTTATGCTTCTTTTTTTTTCTTGATAATTTTCTCTACAGGATTTTCTATTTTTGGATCTTCTAGAAAACCAGTATTTGTGGCCATCTTTAATCCTTTTTCCGGTTGCTTTAAGATATTCTTTTGTCCTTATTGATCTATGGTTTTACTACAATGCAGTTAGTTCTGGATCCATTTCTAAATTTATACTACATAGAACTTATAGTGCTCCTTCTGTTTAAAGACTTTCTTTAGCTTTGGAAAACTATCAACTCAATCTTTTTGGAATATACCGTCTACACCACTCCTGTACTATCTTCTGGAATTCATATTAGACATAGTTTCTTGATTTATCTTTCATGCTTCCCAATGACTATTTCATAGGTCTTTATTTATATTTTTGTGTTACATTCTTTCTGAATTCTGTAGTAACGTCTCCAGAAATGTTCTTGCTAGCTGTTCTGTATAGAATGTCTTCTTTCTATTGAGTTATAAAAATTACTTTCTTATTATCTTGTAGTTCTTTTTCATGTCTATCTGTTCTTGTTTTTTCATTTCAAATTTCTTGTTCTTATAAACATTGATGTTATTTATCTCTCAGAGGATTATAAACATTCTTATTTTGAAGTCTTTTTTGGACACTTTTCTTTTTTTTTTGAGACAGAGTTTCGCCCTTGACACCCAGGCTGGAGTGCAGTGGCATGATCTCGGCTCACTGCAACATCCGCCTCCTGGGTTCAAGGGATTCTCCTGCCTCAGCCTCCTGAGAAGCTGGGATTACAGGCGCCTGCCACCACCCCCGGCTAATTTTTTGTATTTTTAGTAGAGACGGGATTTTCACCATGTTGGGCAGGCTGGTCGTGAACTCCTGCCCTCAGGTGATCAGCTCACCTAGGCCTCCCAAAGTGCTGGGATTACAGGTGTGAGCCACCGCACCTGGCCTTGAACACTTTTCTATTTTCATTTTGTTTAGAGAGAATCTATGTACAAATTATCACTTTTATTATCTTTTTTATCGTTAAACATCTGTAAGTGTTTGGGGGTTTAGATTGCCTACTTCCCTTGCATGGCGTATAGCCTTTCCCTTCAGCACAGTGTGATAATTGGATGCTTGCCCCCACTCAGCACTTCAAGGGTACCAATCCAGAGCCAGGTCTGGGGGCTTCCATGCCTTGCTTGAAGACTCAGTGAGCTGTTTGGCTCAGGTCATGAGGCTGTGCTTAGGTATTCCTGCCTTTCAACATACAAGCTCTACATGAGTCATAGCCAGCAGCATCAGCTTTTCTCAGCCTCGTTTCCCAGTGATGGAGCTTCAGCCAATGTTTTTTTCTTAAGCAGAAAACCTGGCTCAGACCTGTGTTTCAGATAGGTGTATTTAAACCATATATTGCCATAGAATTTATTTCTGCTTCTCCATATCCAGAAGACTTTACGTTTCATTCTGCTTTCTATCTTGCATGTCTGTCCTGTTTCTAATCTTGAAATTATGAGATTCCGTTTATCTCTTGAGCCAAAAATGTCTTGGTCTGACCTATAGCCAAGGTCAGGCGGGTTTCCCCTCCACACAATGACATTTACTTTGTGCATCCTGTGTAAGTAAGCATTCTTTCCCTCAAAGACTCTTCATTGCACCAGGGGCTCTTCGTTCGAAACAATGGTCCTTTCTGATCCACATTTTCAGAGATTCCCTTTCTTCTGACCTATGATTCAAATGTTTAACATGAAAACAGCACATCCAATGGGGTAGCTGGGAGAGCTAGTTTGTAATCTACTTCTGCTATTTACTGGGTTTGTAGTGCTTGGGAAATATTTTGTTACATTGAATATTCATTTTCGAATCTGTAACTTTTTAGGGAAGTTATGAAAATTAAATATCATGTTATCAGTGAAAACACAATTGAAGTACTAAAGTGCCATGGAAGTGTTCAGCTGTATGTCCCCTGTAGATTGAAAGCATTGGAAACTTCTTTGGAACCAATGTGTGATAGCTGAGAGTTGTTTTAGGAAGCCATTATTTTGATGTATTCATTCAACCATTATTTACTGAGCAGCTGCTGTGTAGCTGGCACTGAACTAGGCACAGTGAGGTAATGCTGCCCAGTGGGGTTAGATCTCACTTGTGCTTTAATTCTCATCGAATGAGAGCTCAGATATGTCCAAATAAACAATTGTGATGTCAGTAACACAGGCAGAAACAGACCCAAAGGAAAATAGGGAAGCTTGGTTACAGTTGAAAAACCCTTAGTCACTTTGACACATCTGCTCTTTACACTGGTATTTTCTTGGTTTAAGTGACGACGTACTGAAATGACTGGGCCAAATCAACAAATCAGATATTGCAAAACCAGTATTTTTCCAAAAATTGACTATATATATAAAGTCAGCCAGTGCTGACTTCATATTTTTAGATAGTAAGTGCAGAAATATAACTTCCTCTTCTTTCTGTCTCTAGTTTTTACTGTTGACCTATCCCTATGCTCCTCCACTGGACTCTAGTCTCTCATAGGAAATAAATCTCTTTAAGAAAGTTGAAAGAGGTTGGTATGTATGCCAGGTACTTGCTAGCCTTATACTCCCTATGTCCCTAATTTTGACCTTCATATAACCACAGATTTACACAGTTAAAAGCTGGGAATAAGGCAGCATAGCAGTCCTTTTTTTTTTTTTTTTTTTTTTTTTTTTTTTTGAGGCAGGGTCTCACCCTATTGCCCATGCTGGAGTGCAGTAGCATGATCATAGCTCACTGTAGCCTCAACCTCCCAGGCTTAAGTGATCCTCCTACGTCAGCCTCTTTTTTAAAAAAATTATTTATTTATTTTTGAGACAAAGTTTTGCTCTTGTTGCCCAGAGTAGAGTACAGTTGCACCATCTCAGCTCACCACAACCTCTGCCTCCCAGGTTCAAGCGATTATCCTGCCTCAGCCTCCTGAGTACCTGAGATTACAGGTGCCTGCCATCACACCCGGCTAATTTTTGTATTTTTAGTAGAGACAGGTTTCGCCATGTTGGCCAGTCTGGTCTCGAACTCCTGACCTCAGGCGATCCACCTGCCTCAGCCTCCCAAAGTATTGGGATTACAGGCGTGAGCCACTGCGCCCAGCCTCCTTGGCCTCTTAAGAACTTGTGTGCACCACCATACCCAGCTAATTAAAAAAAAAATTTGTAGAGATAAGGTCTCACTGTGTTGCCCAGACTTGTTTCAAACTCCTGGTCTCAAGCAATCCTCCCACTTCAACCTCCTAAAGTGCTGAGATTACAGGTGTAAGCCACTGCCCTCAGCCCTCAAAGCAGTATTATAGCTATTCTAGACTGTATTATGGTACAGAAAGAACAAGAAGTTGACTGAGTCAAGCATTTTATTGATTTATTGCTCAATTTTATATTGGCAACCATAAGGGTTGCTGTTAAATGTTACTAGTATCAAGGTTTGGAAAATTCTGCCCAGTTATTCTTCAATCTTTGAAGACTGAGGAACAAGCCATGTTCCCCTTAAGCATTTAATGATGTTCTTGCAATTTTATTATTTTCTTTCCTTTAATCCTTCTCCAAATATGCATTTTTTTCCTCTTCCTTTTTAGCCTTCATCTACTCCTTGGCAGATTGCTTTGTGGCAAGGACTGCTTGTTTCAACTAGGCTGTCTTTCCTTTGGCCTAAGAGTCCACAGGCAAACCTGAGCTGTGCCCACTTGCTGGGCTTGCTATAAGGACCTGAATTGGCAAAGGAAGGGGAACAGTAGAGGATAAAGAATGGGAGACAGTGAGCCTATGGCTATGTCTTTTCAGATGCCTTCTGCCTGGTTTGTTTTAGATTGCCATTGCCTCAGTCCCCTCTGTGGGATAGGCCAGGACTTGTGTGCTGTCTTGACCCATGAGGCAGCTACTTAATTCCCACTGTGGGTCTCAGCTCTCATGTGCTGGGGGCAGCCAAGAAGAGAAACAGTTAAGAAGTTAGGGTGCTTAGCAGTGTTCTAAGTTTAGCCCACTAAGGAAGCCTTTCAGATAGTTCTGTTCTCCTTTTTTTGTGTGGAAAATAAATAGCTGTCCAAGCCAGGCACGGTGCCTCAGGCCTGTAATCCCAGCACTTTGGGAGGCTGAGGTAGGCGGATCACAAGGTCAGGAGTTCGAGATCAGCCTGGCCAGCATGGTGAAACCCTGTCTCTACTAAAAAGACAAAAATTTGGCCGGGCATGGTGGGGTGTGCCTGTAATCCCAGCTACTTGGGAGGCTGAGGCAGGAGAATTGCTTGAACTCAGGAGGCGGAGGTCTTTGGGCTTGTATGTTGATGATGACATTTGTAGAGCATTAACTAAGTTCTAGTCACTGTTCTAAAAATTTTACATCTATTCCCTCATCTAATCCTCATAACGTTTCTGGGGTTTAGGCTCTGTTATTGTCTTCATCCTACAGACGTGGGGATCCTAGAGTATAAATCCTCGCCTAAACAGCAAGCACAGTTTCACACACCCAAATAATCTTTTTAAAATAATTTTTAAGTACAAATATATTTTCTTGTTGTTCTTGTTTTCTAAAAGAAAGCTTCTTGGTACTACTAGATTATTTTTTGAGGTCATAGTATTCTCAATATCCTCCTTTTATACAGCAGAAATATTTTAAATGGATGAGATGGATTGGTACTACTAGAAAGAAAGGTAAAAAATTTAATGACAAATCTCAACACCTAGAACTAAATTGCTAGCTTCACTGGGGTTTCCTAATAATAAAAACTTTTTTTTTTTTTTTTTTAAATCTCACAGCAAACCTTGAAACAAAAATGGGTGGAGTACAGATCTCTGCAGTTACAGGAACATCGTCTGCTTCATGGTAAATGCAATTTCCTGTTCAGAAACCACACTAACATTACTTCTTTCAGCATTTCTGCCTCAAAGTTGTTTTAAGATTGTCATCATTATAAGAAAAATTTGTCTAGTGCTGGTCAAAGAAACGGGTCTGTGTTTCTTTGGCATGAGCTTTGGAATGGCTGTATTAGGCAAGTCAGATCCACTACTCATATACATGACGTAGATGCACATGCTCACAGATGCACATGCTCCATAACAGGCACCTGGAGATTTTAGAAAATCGTTGGGGAAGATTGCCTAACTTTCCTTCTACTTCAGTGAATGAATTACATTTCTGAAAACAATCACGGCTCAGGGGCTGTATAGTTTTTAGAAGCTATTAAAGCTGGAATGGTTGCACACTTACTGGGTAGAGCTCCTGTCTTTTGTTTAAATTGCAGAAGTTGCATTTATTCAGAGAAATTCTTTTTCATGGCCCCCAAGACCAAGACATAAATACATAAGATTAATACAACAGTAAATGCATAGCTCTTGCCATTGAGTGCATTTTTAAGGGAAGGGTTGACTTTAAATGTGTTAATTTGCTATTTGTTGTATGATAGATGTAACCAAAGGAATGAACTTTTGTGTACAAATAATTCACTGAAACCACTACGTGGGTGTGAAATATAGCTTATCTCTTCTTTAAATAGCACCAAGCTTAACTCTGTAACCTAGAATATCTGTTAAAAGTGATAACCAATTTGTTTACCAAAAAAGATAACAATTTAATCCTTAACTAGTCACTAATTTATGGCTTAGAGTTCTGGTATGAACTTCTGTTTTTTTTGTTTGTTTGTTTTAACTGAAGTGTTTGAAACTTATGTACAAGTTACTTCTTTTTATGTATTCATTTAATATTTTTAAAAATTCGTAATTTTTTTTGGGTAGTGAAGTTTGTTAGAGAGGCAGAAATATTTAATACAAAAACTTCTTTATGGCCTTGTAAATTCAGCCACCTCCTTGCTTTCTTTAGACATGAGGGCTTTTTAGCCTCATTTCCACTTCTGGAGCATCCTGAATGGCCCAGTGAATATAAATTCTTGCTGTTCTATAGGAACAGCCTTGTATAGACAACATTGTTAGGTCAGGATCCTCATAAAGTCATTGTTGTACATATATTTTGAGCAATTGAGGGAGTTCTGCTTTTTCTAGATGTATAGTAAACATCCAGGGCATGTGATTCTATAAGGCAATTGCTCTCCAATCAAAAGAAATTCATCACTTATTGCAAGATGAAATGAAGTAGGTTGTATTAGCAAAAACGAAAGCATTATGACTAGTCACTGTGGGGTTGGCTGTACTCAACCTTGCAAATCATCTGAAAAAAACAGTTTCTTTTTATATTATCAACCAAGGACAAAAGAGAGCAGCAGTAAAGATAATCAGTACAAAGTACAACCATTTTAGAGTGTGCAGTATTCTATTATTTTTTCTGAAGCAGAGTCACTTACTGATTATGTTTTTCCAAGGCTGGTATTACAAGTTCTCTCTCTCTCTCTCTCTCTCTCTCTCACACACACACACACACGAGATACCAACCAACTCAGTTAGTGTGGAAGCAGGGAGGGTCATATTGGTATGTGATTAACATTAGAGTTTGAAGAGCCAGATGTACGTTGTTAAGGATCAATGAAAAAAATTTAGCCAAGCAGATAAAATTCAGTTTCTTCAAATAAATTATTACTTACTTGAGGACAAGGATGCTTTCTGGGTACAGTATCATTCCAGAGAATGTAAGTATTCCAAAACGAAACTGGGAATATTAAGGTTGGAAGATACATTTGATTTCACAAATCCTTTCTCTAAGAAACACTTTTGAATTACCTGTTCCATAACTGTTTTCTATATACGTCAAATGATTTTATAATAATTTTAGAATTATTTTTAAAAGACAGTACCTAAGAATCAGAGAAGCTACATGGAGAAAATCATGATAGTATTTCCCCAAGTGTATTCTATGGAACCCCATTTCTGTGAGAATTTTAATAAAAGGTTTCAGGGTTATTTAAATTTAAGAAATGATCATTTTGGAGATTCAGATGTCACATTGGTAGACTGTCAGTTGGGCTGAACTGTTCTCATATGAAACATCTTGTTTAAATTTATTCTAATATTATAATTTTTGTGACCATGGAACCTTGGTCTATGAACAATAGTTCAGGAAACCCTACTATAAGGTTTATCAAATGGCCTCATAAACAGTTACTTATTCATGCACGCCAAAGCTCAGTGAAAAGTATTTTTCACCCTTACTCTTTCTTGTGTCATTCAAAGAGAAGTTTTGATGTAGTGTACTTATTTGTAGGGAGTGATGAACAGATCCATTTCACAGTAGACTTTTTTCTCTGCGCTCTAGGTGATGCAGCTAACTGCCCCAGTTTGGAAAACATGGACTTGGATGAATTGTCTTTGTTCGGACCCCTGCCTGGGTCAGGCCCAGCCCTGGTGGACCGGAACCGATTATCCAGTGAGAGCAGCTGTAAGAGCTGGCTGAGCTCCATGACGATGGACAGTGAAGATGGCTACCAGACGTGTGTGTCTGAGGACTCCAGCAGGGGTGCCTTCAGTCGGCAGACGAGCACAGATGATGAGTGCTTTATCCCCAAGGAGGGGGATGATTTTCTGAGGAGGTCATCTTCAAGGAGGAACCGGAGCATCAGTAACACCAGCAGCGGATCCATGTCTCCCTTGTGGGAGGGCAACTTATCGAGCATGTTTGGGACCCTGCCCCGGAAGAGCAGAAAGGGAAGTGTCCGAAAGCAACTCTTGAAATTTATCCCTGGCCTTCATCGTGCTGTGGAAGAGGAAGAAAGTCGCTTTTGACGGATTGTGGTGTCTTTTCAAATTAGCTTATTTCACAAATATCTCTAGACTCACCCAGATCCCAGCTTGGTGGGAAAGTGCAGAAGAATTGCAAAACTGACATCCCATTTCACAGCAATAGTGACCTTTATTTAAGTTGTTGTGTCATAGTTTTTGCTTCTTAAATCATTTTTCAACCTAAACAGCTCAATTTCTAAGCAGATGGAAACTAAATAATAAGTTAATTAATATAACAAAGATGCAAGTGCCTGCACATTCCAGTACTGTCTTTGAAAGCAGAACTAATATTTATTTTCTAGATTATCCCTGTGATTAATTGAGAACTTTTTGGAGTCAAGTATGAATAAAGATGTGGCAGAATATAATAATCTGGACTATTTTCTATAGGATAATTGGTAGGTTATAAAATCTTAGGTTTGCTTATGCCCAGTAGCTCCTGGGGAGGCTTAATAATAGGCAATTTTGAATTTGTTCAAACCTGTAACGGCTTGTAAACGAAGATGACCATCAGCCCTTTCTCACATTTATAGTGACAATAAAGCAGGAAGTATCAGATTTAATAGGAGGGGTTAAGGTTCATGAGAACCATGGAAAGATGTGGTCTGAGATGGGTGCTGCAAAGATCATAATAAAGTCATTTTTATAGTCAGTCTAAACAAAATGGGTGGGGATGTCATGTTTTTTGCCCAATTCAACTTTTGTTCTGCCAGAACATTAATGGCAAGTCTAGAACTCTCCCAATCCTACAGCTTTGTAATTTTTTTTTCTACAAATGTCTAACATCCAAAATGTGAGAGTTGGGAGAAGGACTTTCCTCTTGTAGTTTTTTTCATATTACTTCTCACTTTATATCATATATTCTAAATAGCCTTCACCTCAGCAGTCTTTTGCCTATTGCTTATGTTAGTATCACATTACTTCTAGCCTTTCAATTACTCCATGTTTTATTTAATAGCCATCAAAGTCTATGAATTCTCTGTTCTGGTGGCACAGCTGTTCATTACCTATATTCTGGAGTAGACAATATGGACTATGTAATAAATAGTCTGCTGACTTTAAGTTCTCTCTCTGTGTGTGTGTGTGTGTGTGTGTGTGTGTGTGTGTTTGGGAGAAATAGAAACACTTCACTTTAGAGCTGCTAAATTTAAACTTCTGATTAAGAAATGAGTTATTTTGAGATAAAAGAGGGTAGGGTAAGGAAGTATGTAAGATAAGAAAGAAATGATAAAGTATAAAAAGATTTCTAGTTGGGACTTGCCTTCTATTAACTCTTTGAACTGAGAAACATCCAGTGGCCTGTGCATGAGAGTCACTCATATGAAAGGCAGAGTGTCACACCTTTCACAGAAACAATAGTGATACTGTCTACCATTTACTGAATACCTAGTTGGCTAAAGACACTTTACATATGATCCTCACAATTACTATATAGTAGGTGTTAGGCATACAGATAGCAAGTCAGGAATTCGGAAATGTTCTCAGGGTCACAAGGCTAGTCAGTGGCAGGGCTAAAATTGGAAGCCAGTTCTTCTTTGCTGTAGTCTATTCCAGATATCTTTCACTCTTTTGGTTCTGTTTAGTGATCATCACAGTACTTTTTATTCCACCCAACAGGAATACTTAAAATGTACAATTATAGATACTACATAGATAAGTGTATTTCTTTGGGTAAATAGGAAAACAAACATTTCTCTATTCCTCATACACAAGTTTCAGATATAGGTTCTTTAATAACTACATGATTAGCAATGCATATACTTCAACAAGAGCTTGCAAACCAGTTATGATTCAACTGGTATTGCTTATTTCTCATCATAGTCTAGAATCATCCTGTTAAAGGTCTACTTATATGAATTCAGCATTTCTTGTTATCCTATTTCACAAAGTCCAGGGGAAGAAAACACCACATTTATTTGAGGAAAGATGACTTTGAAATCTTCTACAAGGTGAAAAAATGCTTTAAGAACTACATAGAATGACATAGATCATACGGGAAAGCAGACCATAGATCATTTGCTTTTCTTGTGACTTTAATACAAGTGTAATACTGCTGTATGACAGTAGACTTCAAACGCAAAAAAGGGGCAAGGAAGGGACGGAGCAAGCATCACTTTAGTTTGCGGTAAGAATGAGTTGAGGTATGTTCTGAGAATAAAGAAAAAAGTACTGGTTAACCAAAGTACAGGAAGGAAGGGTATGTCATGTTCAATATTTCACAAGCAGTAAGAAAATTAGCTTTTGTTTAGTGGAAATGTGGGTAAATTTCTCACAGTATAACTTTCAGACCAATTTATGACCTCAGTGGGGCTTTAGAAGAAACTTCTGGTGCATAGTGATTCACTCTGATATAATTTACTGGGAAAAAAATTGAAAAGTGTTTTTTTAACTTGAAAGTTCTCAAATATGTATTACTGGTGAATTCCATTAATTGACAACCTGTTATGAAAATGCATTTTTCTGGAAGGGCATTTGATAAACCAAATTTGAATGAAGTAGATTGGGAATTACTTTATCATGTGGCTGAAGAACACAACCATGACAAACAGATTAGTAATATATTTTTGGAAGTGAACTTTTATTTATGAATTTCTACCTTGTAATAATTTTATATCTTAAGTGCATGATACAGATAGCATTTAAAATCCCAGTTTGCACTGAAGAGATCAAACTTGGAAATAGTATGTGTGTATTGATCACCAAAGTACAGACATTTTTGAATGTATACATACTAAAAATAGTAATACATAACTATATTGAGCCCTTCAGATCATAAAAGTATTGTTATTTTATATCCATTTCCTTAGATACCTATGGGCTACAAAATCAAAATTTGATGCCTTTATGAAATAAAGAAGGCTATTTTTCAGTGTCAGGACTTTCTCTCTCTTTCTCTGTCTCTCTCTCTCCCTACATTTCTCTCTACCATAAAGAAATAACTGTTTTAAAAGCAGATTTTTAAAAAAACTTGGGTGATTCTCAACATTTACTTCTTTGAGGACCTTAAAAGACACTACTTACTTAATTGAGACTTTGCACCATTAGCTTTTTTATTGCTATTTAACAAATTACTGCCAGGCACGGTGGCTCACACCTGCAATCCCAGCACTTTGGGAGGCCGAGGTGGGTGGATCCCCTGAGGTCAGGAGTTTGAGACCAGCCTGACCAAGATGATGAAACCCTGTATCTACTAAAAATACAAAAATTAGCCTGGTATAGTGGTGCATGCCTGTAATCCCAGCTACTCCGGAGGCTGAGGCAGGAGAATCGCTTGAATCCGGGAGGCGGAGATTGCAGTGAGCTGAGATTGCACCATTGCCCTCCAGCCTGGGCAACAAAAGCAAAACTCCATCTAAAAAAATAATAATAATAAAATAAAAATAAATAAATAATTACCACAAACTTAGAAGCCTAAAATATATTTATTATCTCAAATTTAGGTGTTGCCCAGCGTTGAGTTGTTACCTGGAGGCTTGATTGGAGAAGGATCTACCTTTAAACTCCCTCAGGTTGTTGTCAGAATCATTTCCTGGTAGCCATACGATTCATGGCAGCTTGCTTCTTCAAAGCTGGTAATGAAGAAGAAAAAGGGAAGGGCTACAAACAAGACAGTCTTACATAATACAATGTAACCGCCTTTGCCATGTAACATAACCTCTTAAGTGACTTCCCATCACCTCGCCTTATAATGCAACATTAAGATGGGAATAGTATCCTATCAACTGTACCATGTTCTGTTTGTTAGAAACATGTCACAGGCCCACCCACACTCAGGAAGCAGGGATTACACAGTCATGAACATTAGGAGGTAGGGATCAGGGGACCACCTTAGTCTGTTTGTAACACCATTCAAGGAGTTCACAGACTTAATATAAGGGTATTGAGCTGTCTCTAAATCTCCTTGAATAAAAATTAGTGACTGTCATAATAATTTCTACATAAAGAAATGGAAGCATTAGTGAATTTTGGAATGAAATAACCTGGTCAAGATTGTGTAACTAGTCAAAAAGTTGATTAAGAAACTTTCCGGCCTCCTACTTTGTCTCCTTGGTGCATGAAATGATAAAAGATTTAAAAAGAATAAGAAAGAATGAACTAGTTACTTGCTTTCAAATTTTACTCGGGGGATCTGAATGCATTTAAGTGAATAGTGATTGGCATACTGAAGTTTGCCACTTCTAGGCAGGCACATCTTTATAAGCAGAGGATAGTAGAAACTTTTAACAGAAAAGTAAACAAAACACTTATTATCAAAACTACAAAGCACAAAAGGAAATGATCAGCCATGAGCAAAAGTTAGGAGATATCACAAAATTATCAGAACTTGAGGGAAAAAAAGAAGTTTGAAAGAATATAAAAAATGTATATCTTAGGAATAAAGGATAACTTCCTCAGCTTGATAAAGAACATCTACAAAAAGCCTACAGCTAATATTATAATAGTGGGAAACTGGACACTTTCCTTAAGATCAGTTACAAAGCAAATATATTTTCTCTCACTTTTCCTTTCTACATTGTATGAAAAATCTTTGCTAGTGCAATAAGGCAAGGAGAAGAAATAAAAGATACACAAATTAAGAAGGAAGGAAAGAAACTGTCTTTATTTGAGGATGATATGTTGTCTATGTGAAAAGTCTCAAAGAATCCTGGCACTACTAAGTGAGTATAGCAAGGTCATGGGATACAAGGTTAACATACAAAAGTCAATTGCTTTCCTACATACCAACAATGAACAATTGGAATTTGAAAAAGGAAAAACAATATGTTGACAGCATGCAAAAATAAAATACATATAAATCTAACAAAATATTACAGGATCTCAATATGGTAAACTATAACCCTAAATAGAGAGTCAGTGTTCATGGATTGGAAGACTCCATAGTTTTACAATTCAGTTCTTCCCAACTTAATCTGTAGATTCAGTGTAATCCCAATCAAAATTCTAGCAAGCTATTTTGTAGATATCAACAAATTAATTCTAAAGTTTATATGGAAAGACAAAAGACATATAATGGTCAAGAAAATACTGAAGAAAAACAAAGTTGGAGGAATTACAAAATCCTTTTAAAGACTTAATATATAGTCATCATTACAGCATGGTATTGGCAAAAGAATAGACACATAAGTCAGTGGAACAGAACAGAGTGCCTAGAAATAGACACACACAAATATAGTAAATTATGTTTGACACAGAAGTAAAGTCAATTAAATGTAGAAAGGATGGTGTTTTCAACAAATGGTTCTGTCAAATATGCAAGCTCTTATATGTTTCACAAAAATTGACTCAAAATGGATTATAGACATAGGTATAAAACACGAAACTATAATATTTCTATAAGATAGCATAGGAGAAATTCTAGATTTCCTTTGGTGTGGCAATGAGTTTTTAGATACATCAAAAGGATGATTTATGAAAGAAAAAGTTGATACATTAGACTTTATAAAAATTAAAACTTCTGCTTTGTGAATGGCACTATTCAGAGAATCAAAAGACAAGTCATAGGCTGTGAGAAAATGTGGATATACAAACGGTTACGTCTATAAGATGCAATATTATTCAGCTACAAAGAAATAAGCTATCAAGTCATTAAAAGACACTATGAATCTTAAATGCATGTTGCTAAATGAAAGAAACTAGTTTGAGGAGACTAATACTGTATGTTTCCATTTATATGACATGATGGAAGAGGCAATACTATAGCAATAGTAAAGATATGAGTGGTTTTAAGGAGTTAGGGGTGGGAAGAAGGCATGGAGATGGTTAAATAGGAGGAAGACAGGTGAGTTTTATATAGTGATGAAACTCTTCTGTGTGATATCGTAATCTTGGATACATGACTCTGCATATGCCAAAACCCATAGCACTTTACAGAATGAAGCATTATCCTTAAAGCATGTAAATTATCAAAAAGTCCACTTAGGAGGCTGGGGGATCCTAGGATAGAATGAAGAATGTGACAAAAACAATCTAACTGTATTAAAAATGTATAAAACAACTTAAGAGCGTGGAAAAAAAGATGCTGAGCTAAATAGCTCTGGAAATGATTGGAGTTTATAAAATGAAAGGCAAAATAAAACACACAAAAACATTCTACTCTAACAGAAAAACTTGCTTTCCACGTGAATACAATTAATAACTCTGACAGTGCTATGTATGTATACTGCAATTAAAGAGTTAATAAATTCTTCATGGGGGGTGGAGCCAAGATGGCCGAATAGGAACAGCTCCGGTCTCCAGCTCCCAGCCTGAGCGACACAGAAGACGGGTGATTTCTGCATTTCTGTTTGAGGTACCTGTTTCATCTCTCTAGGGAGGGCCAAACAGTGGGTGGAGGACAGTCGGTAAAGTGCACTGTGCGCGAGCTGAAGCAGGGCGAGGCATTGCCTCACTCGGGAAGCGCAAGGGGTCAGGGAGTTCCCTTTCCTAGTCAAAGAAAGGGGTAACAGGCGGCACCTGGAATATTGGGTCAGTCCCACACGAATACTGCACTTTTCCAACAGGCCTGGAAAACGGCACACTAGGAGATTGTGTCCCGCACCTGGCTTGGAGGGTCCTATGCCCACGGAGTCTCGCTAATTGCTAGCACAGCAGTCTGAAATCAAGCTGCAAGGCGGCAGCGAGGCTGGGGGAGGGGCGCCCGCCATTGCCCAGGCTTGCTTAGGTAAACAAAGCACCCAGGAAGCTCGAACTGGGTGGAGCCCACCACAGCTCAAGGAGGCCTGCCTGCCTCTGTAGGCTCCACCTCTGGGGGCAGGGCACAGACAAACAAAAATTCAGCAGGAACCTCCACAGCCTTAAAGGTCCCTGTCTGACTGACAGCTTAGAAGAGAGTAGTGGTTCTCCCAGCACGCAGCTGGAGATCTGAGAAAGGACAGACTGCCTCCTAAAGTGGGTCCCTCACCCCTGAGCAGCCTAACTGGGAGGCACCCCCCCAGTAGGGACAGACTGACACCTCACTCGACCGCGTACTCCTCTGAGACAAAACTTCCAGAGGAAATATCAGACAGCTGAATTTGTGGTCTCACGAAAATCCACTGTTCTGCAGCCGCCGCTGCTGACACCCAGCCAAACAGGGTCTGGAGTGGACCTCTAGTAAACTCCAACAGACCTGCAGCTGAGGGTCCTGTCTGGTAGAAGGAAAACTAACAAACAGAAAGGACATCCACACCAAAAAGACATCTGTACGTCACCATCATCAAAGACTAAAAGTAGATAAAACCACAAAGATGGGGAAAAAACGGTGCAGAAAAACTGGAAACTCTAAAAAGCAGAGCACCTCTCCTCCTCCAAAGGAACGCAGTTCCTCACCAGCAACGGAACAAAGCTGGGTGGAGGATGACTTTGACGAGTTGAGAGAAGAAGGCTTCAGATGATCAAACTACTCTGAGCTACAGGAGGAAATTCAAAACAATAGCAAAGAAGTTAAAAACTTTGAAAAAAAATTAGAAGAATGGATAACTAGAATAACCAATGGAGAGAAGGGCTTAAAGGAGCTGATGGAGCTGAAAGCCAAGTTTCGAGAACTACGTGAAGATTGCAGAAGCCTCAGTAGCAGATGCGATCAACTGGAAGAAAGGGTATTGCTGATGGAAGATGAAATGAATGAAATGAAGCGAGAAGGGAAGTTTAGAGAAAAAAGAATAAAAAGAAATGAACAAAGCCTCCAAGAAATTTGGGACAATGTGAAAAGACCAAACCTACGTCTGATTGGTGTACCTGAAAATGACAGGGAAAATGGAATAAAGTTGGAAAACACTCTGCAAGATATTATCCAGGAGAACTTCCCCAATCTAGCAAGGCAGGCCAACATTCAGATTCAGGAAATACAGAGAACGCCACAAAGATATTCCTTGAGAAGAGCAACTCCAAGACACATAATTGTCAGATTCACCAAAGTTGAAATGAAGGAAAAAATGTTAAGGGCAGCCAGAGAGAAAGGTCGGGTTACCCACAAAGGGAAGCCCATCAGACTAACAGCTGATCTCTCAGCAGAAACTCTACAAGCCAGAAGAGAGGGGGGGCCGATATTCAACATTCTTAAAGAAAAGAATTTTCAACCCAGAATTTCATATCCAGCCAAACTAAGCTTCATAAGTGAAGGAGAAATAAAATACTTTACAGACAAGCAAACGCTGAGTGATTTTGTTACCACCAGACCTGCCCTAAAAGAGCTCCTGAAGGAAGCACTAAACATGGAAAGGAACAACCGGTACCAGCCACTGCAAAAACATGCCAAATTGTAAAGACCATTGAGGCTAGGAAGAAACTGCATCAACTAACGAGCAAAATAACCAACTAACATCGTAATGACAGGATCAGATTCACACATAACACTATTAACTTTAAATGTAAATGGGCTAAATGCTCCAATTAAAAGACACAGACTGGGAAACTGGATAAGGAGTCAGGACCCATCTGATGTGCAGAGACACACATAGACTCAAAATAAAGGGATGGAGGAAGATCTATCAAGCAACTGGAAAACAAAAAAAGGCAGGGGTTGCAATCCTAGTCTCTGATAAAATAGACTTTAAACCAACAAAGATCAAAAGAGACAAGGAAGGCCATTACATAATGGCAAAGGGATCAATTCAACAAGAACAGCTAACTATCCTAAATATATATGCACCCAACACAGGAGCACCCAGATTCATAAAGCAAGTCCTGAGTGACCTACAAAGGGACTTAAACTCCCACACAATAATAACGGGAGATTTTAACACCCCACTGTCAACATTAGACAGATCAACAAGACAGAAAGTTAACAAGGATATCCAGGAATTGAACTCAGCTCTACACAAAGTGGACCTAATAGACATCTACAGAACTCTCCACCCCAAATCAACAGAATATACATTTTTTTCAGCACCACACCACGCCTATTCCAAAATTGACCACATAGTTGGAAGTAAAGCACTCCTCAGCAAATGTGAAAGAACAGAAATTATAACAAACTGTCTCTCAGACCACAGTGCAATCAAACTAGAACTCATGATTAAGAAACTCACTCAAAACCGCTCCACTACATGGAAACTGAACAACCTGCTCCTGAATGACTATTGGGTACATAATGAAATGAAGGCAGAAATGAAGATGTTCTTTGAAACCAATGAGAACAAAGACACAACATACCAGAATCTCTGGGACACGTTCAAAGCAGTGTGTAGAGGGAAATTTATAGCACTAAATGCCCACAAGAGAAAGCAGGAAAGATCCAAAATTGAAACCCTAACATCACAATTAAAAGAACTAGAAAAGCAAGAGCAAACACATTCAAAAGCTAGCAGAAGGCTAAAAATAACTAAAATCAGAGCAGAACTGAAGGAAATAGAGACACAAAAAACCCTTCAAAAAATTAATGAATCCAGGAGCTGGTTTTTTGAAAAGATCAACAAAATTGATAGACTGCTAGCAAGACTAATAAAGAAGAAAAGAGAGAAGAATCAAATAGATGCAATAAAAAATGAAAAAGGGGCTATCACCACCGATCCCACAGAAATACAATCTACCATCAGAGAATACTACAAACACCTCTATGCAAATAAACTAGAAAATCTAGAAGAAATGGATAAATTCCTCGACAAATACACCCTCCCAAGACTAAACCAGGAAGAAGTTGAATCTCTGAATAGACCAATAACAGGTTCTGAAATTGTGACAATAATCAATAGCTTACCAACCAAAAAGAGTCCAGGACCTGATGGATTCACAGCCGAATTCCACCAGATGTACAAGGAGGAATTGGTACCATTCCTTCTGAAACTATTCCAATTGATAGAAAAAGACGGAATCCTCCCTAACACATTTTATGAAGCCAGCATCGTCCTGATACCAAAGTCTGGCAGAGACATAACCAAAAAAGAGAATTTCAGACCAATATCCTTGATGAACATTGATGCAAAAATCCTCAATAAAATATTGGCAAACCAAATCCAGCAGCACATCAAAGAGCTTATCCACCATAATCAAGTGGGCTTCATCCCTGGGATGCAAGGCTGGTTCAACATACACAAATCAATAATTGTAATCCAGCATATAAACAGAACCAAAGACAAAAACCACATGATTATCTCAATATATGCAGAAAAGGCCTTTGACAAAATTCAACAACGCTTCATGCTAAAAACTCTCAATAAATTAGGTATTGATGGGACGTATATCAAAATAATAAGAGCTATCTATGAAAAACCCACAGCCAATATCATACTGAATGGGCAAAAACTGGAAGCATTCCCTTTGAATACTGGCACAAGGCAAGGATGCCCTCTCTCAGCGCTCCTATTCAACATAGTGCTGGAAGTTCTGGCCAGAGCAATCAGGCAGGAGAAGGAAATAAATGGTATTCAATTAGGAAAAGAGGAAGTCAAATTGTCCCTGTTTGCAGATGACATGATTGTATATCTAGAAAACCCCATTGTCTCAGCACAAAATCTCCTTAAGCTGATTAGCAACTTCAGCAGTCTCAGGATACAAAATCAATGTACAAAAATCACAAGCGTTCTTGTACACCAATCACAGACAAACAGAGAGCCAAATCATGAGTGAACTCCCATTCACAATTGCTTCAAAGAGAATAAAATACCCAGGAATCCAACTTACAAGGGATGTGAAGGACCTCTTCAAGGAGAACTACAAACCACTGCTCAATGATATAAAAGAGGATACAAACAAATGGAAGAACATTCCATGCTCATGGGTTGGAAGAATCAATATCGTGAAAATGGCCATACTGCCCAAGGTAATTTATAGATTCAATGTCATCCCCATCAAGCTACCAATGACTTTCTTCACAGAATTGGTAAAAACTACTTTAAAGTTCATATGGAACCAAAAAAGAGCCCTCATCGCCAAGTCAATCCTAAGCCAAAAGAACAAAGCTGGAGGCATCACGCTACCTGACTTCAAACTATACTACAAGGCTACAGTAACCAAAACAGCATGGTACTGGTACCACAACAGAGACATAGATCAATGGAACAGAACAGAGCCCTCAGAAATGATGCCGCATATCTACAACTATCTGATCTTTGACAAACCTGACAAAAACAAGAAATGGGGAAAGGATTCCCTATTTAATAAATGGTCCTGGGAAAACTGGCTAGCCATATGTAGAAAGCTGAAACTGGATCCCTTCCTTACACCTTATACAAAAATTAATTCAAGATGGATTAAAGACTTAAATGTTAGACCTAAAACCATTAAAATCCTACAAGAAAACCTAGGCAATACCATTCAGGACATAGGCGTGGGCAAGGACTTCATGTCTAAAACACCAAAAGCAATGGCAACAAAGCCAAAATTGACAAATGGGATCTAATTAAACTAAAGAGCTTCTGCACAGCAAAAGAAACTACCATCAGAGTGAACAGGCAACCTACAGAATGGGAGAAAATTTTTGCAACCTACTCATCTGACAAAGGGCTAATATCCAGAATCTACAATGAACTCAAACAAATTTACAAGAAAAAAACAAACAACCCCATCAAAAAGTGGGCAAAGGACATGAACAGACACTTCTCAAAAGAAGACATTTATGCAGCCAAAAAACACATGAAGAAATGCTCATCATCACTGGCCATCAGAGAAATGCAAATCAAAACCACAGTGAGATACCATCTCACACCAGTTAGAATGGCCATCATTAAAAAATCAGGAAACAACAGGTGCTGGAGAGGTTGTGGAGAAATAGGAACACTTTTACACTGTTGGTGGGAATGTAAACTAGTCCAACCATTGTGGAAGTCAGTGTGGCGATTCCTCAGGGATCTAGAACTAGAAATACCATTTGACCCAGCCATCCCATTACTGGGTATATACACAAAGGACTATAAATCATGTTGCTATAAAGACACATGCACACGTATGTTTATTGCGGCACTATTCACAATAGCAAAGAGTTGGAACCATCCCAAATGTCCAACAATGATAGACTGGATTAAGAAAATGTGGCACATATACACCATGGAATACTATGCAGCCATAAAAAATGATGAGTTCATGTCGTTTGTAGGGACATGGATGAAACTGGAAAACATCATTCTCAGTAAACTATCGCAAGGACAAAAAACCAAACACTGCATGTTCTCACTCATAGGTGGGAATTGAACAATGAGAACTCATGGACAGAGGAAGGGGAACATCACACTCCGGGGACTGTTGTGGGGTTGGGGGAGCGAGGAGGGACAGCATTAGGAGATATACCTCATGCTAAATGATGAGTTAATGGGTGCAGGAAATCAACATGGCACATGGATACATATGTAACAAACCTGCACATTGTGCACGTGTACCCTAAAACCTAAAGTATAAAAAAAAGAAAAAAAAACTATGAGAAAAAGAATAGGAAAAAAAATAGAAAAAAAAAATAAATTCCTCATGGCTGATAATGGGAGTCAGATTTCTTACTGTTGGATTCAAAGTTCACAGATAAGTAAGGGAGAATGCCAGATTGACCCATGTGGTAATGGTATTACGTTTTAGACATCCGTATGCACTCAATATTAGTTTAATAAAAGTATGGATGATTACATACATGAATATTTATAGATATCTGTGTATGCATGAATTAGTTTATACACACTCATTTCCTTGCTCTGTCAGTTGAGAGGTCAAGGACATAATGACACTTTAGCAGCAATGAACACACACAGCACCAAGATCTTGCCTTCTAATACCATTCCCCAATAAAATAAACCAGAGTTTCTTGGAGACATGGCTTATTCTAGGTCTGAGGCAGGGAATGAACAAGAAGGGCCTGCAGCATCTTGTAATGTCAGAAAGTAATAAAATATTTTAAAAAATCTTATAAAGATTGAGATATGTCAAAGGGAAATAGAAGTCAATCAGAAGGGCTCCTAATGGCCAAAGATGAAACACTTTGAGCAACAGATAAAACAGTATTAAATTATAACCCAAAATATAAAATAAGTATACATTCATGTGTCCATAAATAATAAATGGAGTGAAGAGACAAACCTCCTGTTTGGAAAAATTTCCCGTTACTTATATAGATACTCCACCCTCAAGGAAGAGGAGCAGAACTCCTCATTCCTTAAGTGTGGGCTGAATATGATGACCTTTTTCCAAAGGGTATGGTACGGAAAAATGGGAAAAGTAATTTCTAATTTTGGATACATGCTATCTAATTTTGGATACAGGCTATCATACTTTTGTCCAAACTTACAGAATGTAAAACACCAAGAATGAACTCTAATATAAACTATACTTTGAGTGATAAAGATATGTCAGTGTAGGTTTAGCAATTGTAATAAATGTACCACTTTGGTGGGGAATGCTGATAATGGGAAACATTGATATGCATATATTGGACCAAGGGATATATGTAAAATCTCTGTACCTTCTACTCAACTGTACTCTCAACCTAAAACTGCTCTAAAAGAAGTATATTAAAAATTGTTATTGAAATCAAATCCTCACCATCAGTGGGAAAGCGTATCACACATAGATAAAGAGAGAATTTGTGAACTGAAAAATTAGTGAAATTACCATAATAAATATATAAAGAGACTTCAAAAAGTTTGTGGAAAAATGGAACTAAAAAATAAAAATTAAAAAAATATAAACCTTAATTTTTCAACATAAGCTCAATTAAGCTTGAGACATTCTTGTAAGCAATAATACCAGCCATTCTAAAGAACTGAGGATCTTGGGAATTTGACCATGTTAATACAGTCTTTTATATATTATTAATTGAAGAAAAATGGGTGCCCTTTACGGTCTTTTTAAGATTAAGAAACAAACAAAAAACAATCAGAAGGAGCCAAATCAGGAATTTAAGGTAGATGCCAAAAGATTTCCCATAAAAACTCTCACAAAATTGTCCTTTTTTGATGAGATAAACGAGCAGGAGCTTGGAGCATTGTTGTAGTGGAGAAAGACTCTCTGGTGAAGCTTTTCTGGATATTTTTCTGTTAAAGCTTTGGCTAACTTTCTCAAAACTCCCTCATAATAAACAGATAAATAACAGATAAATTACAGATAAATAAACTGCTCTTTGGCCCTCCAGAAAGTCAACAAGGAAAATGCTTTGAGCATCACACAAAACTGTTTTCATGACCTTTGCTCCTGACCCGTCCACTTTACTTTGACTTGTCCACTTCCACCTTTTGGTAGCCATTGCTTTGGTTGTGCTTTGTCTATAGGATCATACCAGTAAAGCCATATTTCATCTTCTATTACAATTTTTCAAATAAACCCTTCAGGATCTTGATCCCAACTGTTTAAAATTTCCACTGAAAGCTCTGCTCTTGTCTGCAGCTGATCTGGGTGGAATGGTTTTGGCACCCATTGAATAGAAAGTTTGCTCACCTTTAAGTTTTCAGTTAGAATTGTTTAAGCTAAACCAGTTGAGATGTCTATGGTGTTGGCTATTGTTTCTGCTGTTAATCATTGGTCCTCCTCAATTAGGGCACAAACAGGGCTAATATTTTTTTCTCCCAAATTACTGTGGATTATTTGTTGCTGCAGGCTTCCTCTTCAAAATCATGTAGTCCCTTCTTAAAACAAGTTATCCATTTGTAAACTGATGATTTCCTTGAGGCACTGTCCCCATAAACTTTTTGTAAGCAATCAATAATTTCACCATTTTTCCACCCAAGTTTCACTATAAATTTGACATTCGTGCTTGCCTCAATTTTAGCAAAATTCTTACTGCTCTGTTAAGGGCTTTTTTCAAACTGAAGTCCTAAACTTCTTAATGCCTCAAACTAGATCCCATTCCGGCATATTATAACAAGTTAGTATCAGTTTATTTTGGTGCAAAAATTTTTAAGACCTACACATAGCTTTCCATAATATGCATTTTTCATGAACTTTTTGAAGTCCTCTCATATAAAGAGAGATAAAGAGAGTAGAAATATTAGAAATAGATGAAAAATAGGAAGGAGAGAAAGGAAAGTTCCAACATATATCCAGTGAACATTCTGGAAGGATAAAATAGAGAAAACAGGAGAAAGGCTGTCTTTGAAGAGATGGTGATTGAGAATTTAGTCTAACTGAGTTTTTTTAAATCTCATGAATTATTAGAGTCAGAAAAGGCAACATCTTGATAAAATAAAAACAATAAAATAAAAAATAAAAACAAACTCACATTAACACATTGTAGTGGAACCATGAAGTATCAAAGTCAGTCTTTGGTGAAAATCTTAAAAGCAACGAAAGAACAAATGCAGATCACAAAGAACTATAATTATGTTGAGAGAATTAAGTCTCTACAGCTGTAACACTAAGGAGAGACACAGGCACTCTAAATTCTGCATGGTAATGAATGCCGCTATGTAATATCTTTTGTGAGATTGTCTACCAGCCTTTCACAGGTGTACAACTTAACTTACTGTTGGTGCCATGTACAATTATTTTTCCTTATATTTCTGCATTTACTAGTTGAGAACAAGATTTTGTCAAGCAAAATAGTATAAAGTTTCAATTTTCATTTGTTTGTTCAATCGTCCAACAAGTCAATGAACAATTTCTAACCTAATTCTTTGAGAACCATGTTAGAAACTCAAGATAAATACAAGTTCTTCTTGTTAATACTTAGTATCAGAAGACAAATACTTATAGTATGATAAATTCCAAGGCAAAGATATGTGAGAGCCTACACAAGTATGACATAACTCAGTCTGAAGTTAGAAATGTGATCATTATTGTACATGAACTCTTCTGGGAAGGAGTTCAAATAACTTCATTTATGTTACAACAGAAAATCAGTAATATGATAAAGGAAAGTATAAAACAGTTTAAAAAATCACTTGGATTTAAACTGAGCTTGCCTTTTCTTCACAATAGTGATGATTTGGTGATTGTGATCTGAGAGCATTCTGGTCCCGTTACAAATTCATTACTAAAGAAAGTGTACATGCTCAGATTGAAGAGCAGAGAGGACTGGGTGGTACCTACTTTCCTTTCCAAATACTACTTAAAAAGTGGTCTTTCATTTTTGGTATATTTATTTTCTATCCAGCCCAAACACTAATGGATGGAGGAGAAATGAGAAGAGGAATATCATTTCCACTGTTGAGAGGGTGAAATTCTGCACTTACTTTGGCTTCAAATGTTGAGAATTAAGTTAATGGGTCAATATAGCTCCAAACCTTATCACTGCCTCACGTAAATAGAGAAAACAAGAAAGAAATGAGTTTGCTAAATGAACTAGAAAATCTAGAAGAAATGGATAAATTCCTCGACACATACACCCTCCCAAGATTAAACCAGAAAGAAGTTGAATCTCTGAATAGACCAAAAACAGGCTCTGAAATTGAGGCAATAATTAATAGCCTACTAACCAAAAAAAGTCCAGGACCAGATGGATTCACAGCCGAATTCTACCAGAGGTACAAGGAGGAGCTGGTACCATTCCTTCTGAAACTATTCCAATCAACAGAAAAAGAGGGAATCCTCCCTAACTCGTTTTATGAGACCAGCATCATCCTGATACCAAAGCCTGGCAGAGACACAACAAAAAAAAGAGAATTTTAGACCAATATCCCTGATGAACATCGATGCAAAAATCCTCAATAAAATACTGGCAAACCAAATCCAGCAGCACATCCGAAGGCTTATCCACCATGATCAAGTGGGCTTCATCCTTGGGATGCAAGGCTGGTTCAACATATGCAAATCAATAAACATAATCTACCATATAAAGAGAACCAATGACAAAAACCACATGATTATCTCAGTAGATGCAGAAAAGGCCTTTGACAAAATTCAACAGCCCTTCATGCTAAAAACTCTCACTAAATTAGGTATTGATGGAACGTATCTCAAAATAATAACAGCTATTTATGAGAAACCCACTGCCAATATCATACTGAATGGGCAAAAACTGGAAGCGTTCCCTTTGAAAACTGGCACAAGGCAGGGGTGCCCTCTCTCACCACTCCTATTCAATATAGTGTTGGAAGTTCTGACCAGGGCAATCAGGCAGGAGAAAGAAATAAAGAGCATTCAGTTAGGAAAAGAGAAAGTCAAATTGTCCCTGTTTGCAGATGACATGATTGTATATTTAGAAAGCCCCGTCATCTCAGCCCAAAATCTCCTTAAGCTGATAAGCAACTTCAGCAAAGTCTCAGGATACAAAATCAATGTGCAAAAATCACAAGCAATCCTATACACCAATAACAGACAAACCGAGAGCCAAATCATGAGTGAACTCCCATTCACAATTGCTTCAAAGAGAATAAAATACCTAGGAATTCAATTTACAAGAGATGTGAAGGACCTCTTCAAGGAGAACTACAAACCACTGCTCAATGAAATAAAAGAGGATACAAACAAATGGAGGAACATTCCATGCTCATGGGTAGGAAGAATCAATGTTTTGAAAATGGCCATAATGCCCAAGGTAATTTATAGATTCAATGCCATCCCCATCAAGCTACCAATGACTTTCTTCACAGAATTGGGAAAAACTACTTTAAAGTTCATATGGAACCAAAATAGAGCCCACATTGCCAAGTCAATCCTAAGCCAAAAGAACAAAGCTGGAGGCATCATGCTACCTGACTTCAAACTATGCTACAAGTCTACAGTAACCAAAACAGCATGGTACTGGTACCAAAACAGAGATATAGGCCAATGGAACAGAACAGAGCCCTCTGAAATAATGCCATATATCTACAATTATCTGATCTTTGACAAACCTGATGAAAACAAGAAATGGGGAAAGGATTCCCTATTTAATAAATGGTGTTGGGAAAACTGGCTAGCCATATGTAGAAAGCTGAAACAGGATCCCTTCCTTACACCTTATACAAAAATTAATTCAAGATGGATTAAAGACTTACATGTTAGAGCTAAAACCATAAAAACCCTAGAAGAAAACCAAGGCAATACCACTCAGGACATAGGCATGGGCAAGGACTTCATGTCTAAAACACAAGAAGCAATGGCAACAAAAGCCAAAATTGACAAATGGGATCTAATTAAACTAAAGAGCTTCTGCACAGCAAAAGAAACTACTATCAGAGAGAACAGGCGTGGGAGAAATTTTTGCAATCTACTCATCTGACAAAGGGCTAATATCCAGAATCTACAAAGAACTCAAACACATTCACAAGAAAAAAACAAACAACCCCATCAAAAAGTGGGCAAAGGATACGAACAGACACTTCTCAAAAGAAGACATTTATGCAGCCAAAAGACACATGAAAAAATGCTTATCATCACTGGCCATCAGAGAAACGCAAATCAAAACCACAATTAGATACCATCTCACACCAGTTAGAATGGCGATCATTAAAAAGTCAGTGAACAACAGGTGCTGGAGAGGATGTAGAGAAATAGAAACACTTTTACACTGTTGGTGGGACTGTAAACTAGTTCAACCATTGTGGAAGTCAGTGTGGCAATTCCTCAGGGATCTAGAACTAGAAATACCATTTGACCCAGCCATCCCATTACTGGGTATATACCCAAAGGATTATAAATCATGCTGCTATAAAGACACATGCGCACGTATGTTTATTGTGGCACTATTCACAATAACAAAGACTTGGAACCAACCCAAATGCCCAGCAATGATAGACTGGATTAAGAAAATGTGGCACATATCTGCCATGGAATACTATACAGCCTTAAAAAATGATGAGTTCACGTCCTTTGTAGGGACATGGATGAAGGTGGAAACCATCATTCTCAGCAAACTATCGCAAGGACAGAAAACCAAACACTGCATGTTCTCACTCATAGGTGGAAATTGAACAATGAGAACACATGGACACAGGAAGGGGAACATCACACGCTGGGGCCTGTTGTGGGGTGGGGGGAGGGGGGAGGGATAACATTAGGAGATATACCTTATGTTAAATGACGAGTTAATGTGTGCAGCAAACCAACATGGCACATGTATACATATGTAACAAACCTGCATGTTGTGCACATGTACCCTAAAACTTAAAGTATAATTAAAAAATTACAAGTTTGCTAGACAATGCAATTTATTATTATAAAAATTGCTTAACTATAAAAACTCTACCATTTTTGGTCATCAATAAATGATGTATAAGTACATTTTAAAAGTATTTATAAACTAAAAATAGGAAAAACATAGAAAATGATAATGAGTAGGGATCTGATCCCAACCAGCTGTATTTGAAGTCACAGTTGTTATTTCCTCACCACAGTGTGTGACATTTTATTCTGAGTTTCAAAACTACAGACAGAACTACTGATTAAAAACAGGATGTGGGTGAATAGTCATGCATGAGACTACCTGGACGAGACATGAGCTAAGCTAGTGGTTCTAAAACAGCAGCCTTCCGTCAAACACTGGCTTGCTGCCTCAGAATCACCTGAGCAACTCGTAAAGGTGCAGGTTCTCAGGCGTTGGGCCCCAGAGATTCTGTTGAATAGGCCTGGGTGGGTTTCAGAAGTCTTTGTATAAACAAGTTCCCTAAAAGATTCTTGCATTAATAGCTAGCAATCATATTTTGAGAAACACTTCCCTGGAAGTTTATAATTTCTCTATTAGGTCTGGTGTTGGTGAACTGTAATTGGGAATGGAGTATAAGCAAAATGATAAAAAATGTCAAAAATATTAAAAGTGTCTTAAGAAGAAAACTACTTCCTAATAACCTCCTCTTAGATTTTCCAACATGAATGTATGAAATTTCCACCCTTTTCAACATCATTTTCTGCATGTAACCATGACTCCTAGTCTGCTGAAGTGGAAGCCATCTAGAAGGAGTTCCCTCAGTTCCCTTGCCTCCAGTGATTTCTATCTCATTTTTCTCTTTGCTGCTATTTCTAACTGAAATGAATACATGTCTTTCCCACTTGTTACATCTTTACTTTCCCACAGACTTCTTTCTTCTGGCCAGCAAATTTTTTTTTATTTTTACCTATTCTGAGCTTAACCAGTAAAACCTGCATTATCAGCATGAACAGAAGATCATATCTCTTTAATATGTAAATTAATTTCCTAAGCCCCTGATTGCTAGATTCAGCATTGGAAACTAACCTTTATTGATCATGTTTCCATTTTCTGTCCTAGATCTTTTGAAAACGCTGGGATCTTACTTGGTGGTGCTTCCACACTTCTGAAAAGAGAAATGGAGAATTGAAAAAGCCACAAGTCGGGGAGGTTCCAAGATAGCCGAATAGGAACAGCTCTAGTCTACAGCTCCCAGTGTGAGCGATGCAGAAGATGGATGATTTCTGCATTTCCAACTGAGGTACTGTGTTCATTTCACTGGGGCTTGTTGGACAGTGGGTGTAGTGCACAGAGTGTGAGCTGAAGCAGGGAGAGGCATCGTCTCACCCGGGAAGTGCAAGGGGTCAGGGAATTCCCTTTCCTAGCCAAGGGAAGCCGTGAAAGACGGCACCTGGAAAATTGGGTCACTCTCACCCTAATACTGCACTTTTCCAATAGTCTTAGCAAATGGCACACCAGGAGATTATATCCTGTGCCTGGCTCGGAGGGTCCCATGCCCACAGAGCCTTGCTCACTGCTAGCACAGCAGTCTGAAACTGAACTTCAAAGTGGCAGTGAGGCTGGGGGAGGGGCACCTGCCATTGCTGAGGCTTGAGTAGGTAAACAAAGTGGCAGGGAAGCTCGAACTGGGTGGAGCCCTCCGCAGTTCAAGTAGGCTTGCCTGCCTCTGTAGACTCCACCTCTGGGGGCAGGACATAGCTGAACAAAAGGCAGAGAAACTTCTGCAGACTTAAACATCCCTGTCTGACAGCTTTGAAGAGAGTAGTGGTTCTCCTAGTATGGAGTCTGAGATCTAAGAATGGACAGACTGCCTCCTCAAGTGGGTCCCAGACCCCCAAGTAGCCTAACTGGGTGGCACTCCCAGTAGGGGTAGAAGGACACCTTATATGGCCAGGTGCCCTGCTGAGATGAAGATTTCAGAGGAACAATCAGACAGCAGCATTTGCCGTTCTGCAATATTTGTGGTTCTGCAGCCTCTGCTCTTGGTACCCAGGCAAACAGGGTCTGGAGTGGACCTCCAGCAAACTCCAAAAGACCTGCAGCTGAGGGTCCTGTCTGGTAGAAGGAAAACTAACAAACAGAAAGGACATCCACACCAAAATCCCATCTGTACGTCACCATCATCAAAGACCAAAAGTAGATAAAATCACAAAGATGGGGAGAAATCAGAGCAGAAAAGCTGAAATTTCTATAAATCAGAGCACCTCTTCCCCTTCAAAGGAACACAGCTCCTTGCCAGCAGTGGAACAAAGCTGGATGGAGAATGACTTTGACGAGTTGAGAGAACAAGGCTTCAGAAGATCAGTAATAACAAACTTCTCTGAGTTAAAGGAGGATGTTCGAACCATCTTAAAGAAGCTAAAAACCTTGAAAAAAGATTGGATGAATGGCGAACTAGAATAAACAGCACGGAGAAGACCATAAATGACCTGATGGAGCTGAAAACCATGGCACAAGAACTACGTGATGCATGCACAAGCTTCAGTAGCCGATTTGATCAACTGGAAGAAAGGATATCAGTGATTGAAGATCAAATGAATGAAATGAAGCGAGAAGAGAAGTTTAGAGAAAAAAGAGTAAAAAGAAATGAACAAAGCCTCCAAGAAATATGGGACTATGTGAAAAGACCAAATCTACATCTGATTGGTGTACCTGAAAGTGACAGGGAGAATGGAACCAACTTGGAAAACACTCTTCAGGATATTATTCAGGAGAACTTCTGCAATCTAGCAAGGCAGGCCAACATTCAGATTCAGGAAATACAGAGAACGCCGCAAAGATACTCCTTGAGAAGAGCAACTCCAAGACACATAATTGTCAGATTCACCAAAGTTGAAATGAAGGAAAAAGTGTTAAGGGCAGCCAGAGAGAAAGGTCGGGTTACCCACAAAGGGGAGCCCATCAGACTAACAGTGGATTCTCAGCAGAAACTCTACAAGCCAGAAGAGAGTGGGGGTCGATATTCAACATTCTTAAAGAAAAGAATTTTCAACCCAGAATTTCATATTCAGCCAAACTAAGCTTCATAAGTGAAGGAGAAATAAAATCCTTTACAGACAAGCAAATGCTGAGAGATTTTTTCACCACCAGGCCTGCCCTACAAGAGCTCTTGAAGGAAGCACTAAACATGGAAAGGAATGACCGGTACCAACCACTGCAAAAACATGCCAAATTGTAAGGACCATCAATGCTAAGAAGAAACTGCATCAACTAACAAGCAAAATAACCAGCTAACATCATAATGACAGGATCAAATTCACACATAACAATATTAACCTTAAATGTAAATGGGCTGAATGCTCCAATTAAAAGACACAGACTGGCAAATTGGATAAAGAGTCAAGAATCATCAGTGTGCTGTATTCAGGAGACTCATCTCACATGCAGAGACACACATAGGCTCAAAATAAAGGGACAGAAGAAGATCTACCAAGCAGATGGAAAGCAAAAAAAAGCAGGGGTTACAATCCCAGTCTCTGATAAAACAGATTTTAAACCAACAAAGGTCAGAAGAGACAAACAAGGCCATTACATAATGATAAAGGGATCAATTCAACAAGAAGAGCTAACTATCCTAAATATATATGCACCCAATACAGGAGCACCCAGATTCATAAAGCAAGTCCTTAGAGACCTACAAGGAGACTTAGACTCCCACACAATAATAACAGGAGACTTTAACACCACACTGTCAACTTTAGACAGATCCACAAGACAGAAAGTTAACAAGGATATCCAGGAATTGAACTCAGCTCTGCACCAAGTGGACCTACTAGACATCTACAGAACTCTCCACCCTAAGTCAACAGAATACACATTCTTAGCACCACATCACACATATTCCAAAATTGACCACATAGTTGGAAGTAAAGAACTCCTCAGCAAATGTAAAAGAACAGGAATTATCACAAATTGTCTTTCAGACCACGGTACACTCAAACTAGAACTCAGGATTAAGAAACTCACTCAAAACCACTCAACTACATGGAAACTGAACAACCTGCTCCTGAATGACTACTGGGTACATAAGGAAATGAAGGCAGAAGTAAAGATGTTCTTTGAAACCAACGAGAACAAAGACACAACATACCAGAATCTCTGGGACACATTTAAAACAGTATGTAGAGGGAAATTTATAGCACTAAATGCCCACAAGAGAAAGCAGAAAAGATCTAAAATTGACACCCTAACATCACAATTAAAAAAACTAGAGAAGCAAGAGCAAACACATTCAAAAGCTAGCAGAAGGCAAGAAATAACTAAGATCAGAGCAGAACTGAAGGAAATAGAGACACAAAAAACCCTTCAAAAAATCAATGAATCCAGGAGTTGGTCTTTTGAAAAGATCAACAAAATTGATAGACTGCTAGCAAGACTAATAAAGAAGAAAAGAGAGAAGAATCAAATAGATGCAATAAAAAATGATAAAGGGGATATCACCACCAATCCCACAGAGACACAAACTACCATCAGAGAATGTTATAAACACCTTTATGCAAATAAACTAGAAAATCTAGAGGAAATGGATAAATTCCTGGACACATAAACCCAGCTAAGAGTAAACCAGGAAGAAGTTGAATCTCTAAATAGACCAATAACAGGCTCTGAAATTGAGGCAATAATTAAGAGCCTACCAACCAAAAAAGTCCAGGACCAGATGGATTCACAGCCAAATTCTACCAGAGATGGAAAGAGGAGCTGGTACCATTCCTTCTGAAACTATTCCAATCAATATAAAAAGAGGGAATCCTCCCTAACTCATTTTATGAGGCCAGCATCATCCTGATACCAAAGCCTGGCAGAGACACAACAAAAAAAGAGAATTTTAGACCAATATCCCTGATGAACACCGATGCAAAAAGCCTCAATAAAATACTGGCAAACCAAATCCAGCAGCACATCCAAAAGCTTATCCACCATGATCAAGTGGGCTTCATCCTTGGGATGCAAGGCTGGTTCAACATACGCAAATCAATAAACATAATCCAGCATATAAAGAGAACCAATGACAAAAACCACATGATTATCTCAATAGATGCAGAAAAGGCCTTTGACAAAATTCAACAACCCTTCATGCTAAAAACTCTCAATAAATTAGGTATTGATGGGATGTATCTCAAAATGATAAGAGCTATTTATGACAAACCCACAGCCAATATCATACTGAATGGGCAAAAACTGGAAGCATTCCCTTTGAAAACTGGCACAAGGCAGGGGTGCCCTCTCTCACCACTCCTATTCAATATAGTGTTGGAAGTTCTGGCCAGGGCAATCAGGCAGGAGAAAGAAATAAAGAGCATTCAGTTAGGAAAAGAGGAAGTCAAATTGTCCCTGTTTGCAGATGACATGATTGTATATTTAGAAAGCCCCGTCATCTCAGCCCAAAATCTCCTTAAGCTGATAAGCAACTTCAGCAAAGTCTCAGGATACAAAATCAATGTGCAAAAATCACAAGCAATCCTATACACCAATAACAGACAAACCGAGAGCCAAATCATGAGTGAACTCCCATTCACAATTGCTTCAAAGAGAATAAAATACCTAGGAATCCAACTTACAAGAGATGTGAAGGACCTCTCCAAGGAGAATTACAAACCACTGTCCAACAAAATAAAAGAAGACACAAACAAATGGAAGAGCATTCCATGCTCATGGGTAGGAAGAATAAATATAGTGAAAATGGCCATACTGCCCAAGATAATTTATAGATTCAATGCCATCCCCATCAAGCTACCAATGGCTTTCTTCACAGAATTGGGAAAAACTACTTTAAAGTTCATATGGAACCAAAAAGAGCCTGCATTGCCAAGTCAATCCTAAGCCAAAAGAACAAAGCTGGAGGCATTAAACTACCTGACTTCAAGCTATACTACAAGGCTACAGTAACCAAAACAGTATGGTACTGGTACCAAAACAGAGATGTAGACCAAAGGAAGAGAACAGAACCCTCTGAAATAATACAACACATCTACAACCATTTGATCTCTGACAAACCTGATGAAAACAAGAAATGGGGAAAGGATTCCCTATTTAATAAATGGTGTTGGGAAAACTGGCTAGCCACATGTAGAAAGCTGAAACTGGATCCCTTCCTTACACCTTATACAAAAATTAATTCAAGATGGATTAAAGACTTAAATGTTAGAGCTAAAACCATAAAACCCCTAGAAGAAAACCGAGGCAATACCATTCAGGACATAGGCATGGGCAAGGACTTCGTGTCTAAAACACAAAAAGCAATGGCAACAAAAGCCAAAATTGACAAATGGAATCTAATTAAACTAAAGAGCTTCTTCACAGCAAAAGAAACTACCATCAGAGTGAACAGGCAACCTACAGAATGGGAGAAAATTTTTGCAATCTACTCATCTGACAAAGGGCTAATATCCAGAATCTACAAAGAACTTAAATTTAGAAGAAAAACTCAAACAACCCCATCAAAAAGTGGGTGAAGGATATGAATAGACACTTCTTAAAAGAAGACATTTATGCAGCCAAAAGACACATGAAAAATGCTTATCATCACTGGCCATCAGAGAAATGCAAATCAAAACCACAATGAGATACCATCTCACACCAGTTAGAATGGCGATCATTAACAAGTCAGGAAACAACAAGGGCTGGAGAGGATGTGGAGAAATAGAAACACTTTTCCACTGTTCGTGGGGCTGTAAACTAGTTCAACTATTTTGGAAGTCAGTGTGGTGATTCCTCAAGGATCTAGAACTAGAAATATCAGATGACCCAGCCATCCCATTACTGGATATATACCCAAAGGATTATAAATCATGCTGCTATAAAGACACATGCACACGTATGTTTATTGAGGCACTATTCACAATAGCAAAGACTTGGAACCAAGCCAAATGTCCAACAACGATAGACTGGATTAAGAAAATGTGGCACATATACACCATGGAATACTATGCAGCCATAAAAAAGGATGAGTTCATGTCCTTTGTAGGGACATGGATGAAGCTGGAAACCATCATTCTCAGCAAATTATCACAAGGACAGAAAACCAAACACTGTGTGTTCTCACTCATAGGTGGGAATTGAGCAATGAGAACACTTGGACGCAGGGTGGGGAACATCACACACCAGGGCCTGTCATGTGGTGGGGGGAGGGGGGAGGGATAGCATTAGGAGATATACCTAATGTAAATGAGTATACATATGTATACCTAATGTAAATACAAGTTAATGGGTGCAGCACACCAACATGGCACATGTATACATATGTAACAAACCTGCACGTTGTGCACACATACTGTAGAAATTAAAGTATGATATAATAAAAAAGAAAAGAAAAGAAACAGCCACAAGTGGGCCCAAGTTGCCCTTCTGTTGCTTCTGTTGCTATCACAAAGTGCCATTACTCAGATCCTGCCCTGCAGCATTCAAGGCATTTATAATTTTAATAGTCCAGAGCCTTCCATATCTTTGTATTTCATGGAAAAAAGTCAATCTCAGTCATCTGGTATTTGTTCAGTCCTGAGAATATGAGCTCCCAAGATGGCAGTTCTAGTTTTCATTCATGTTCTCAGTCTTTTGTCTTCAATCCCCCTTCTATATGGCATGGCCAAATTGGAAGGAGCTGTGGTCTTTAGGAATTCTTCTCTCAATAGCAAAATCATACTCCAAGACAATTTGCTGTCTTTACTTCTACACTTAGAAAAAATTGTCATAATTTTACATGCCTTAAATATATGTGTATTTCTGCAGATATACACATATATACATACCCAAACGTTTATGTGTATGTATACGTACGTATACATGCATCTTCTCTTGACTAATTTTCCCTTTAATCTGTTGCTGTGTCTTTTTCCTTCTCTTAACAACCAATCTTCTTGGAAAAGTGTTCTACTCATTCACTATCTCCACTTTCTTTTGACTCAGTTTCTCATTGGGTTATCCTCTGTGATCTAGTTTTTGCCCCATCACTCAATTATAAAACAATCTCGTAATTAGCAACTTTCTAAAGAACAATGCTATGGCTTTTTGTTAAATCTTGTCCGTATCAGGCTTTTTGTAGAATTTTACAGTTTTTATTAGCCTCTTTCCTTTATGAAATAGTCTATTCCTGTGTTCTTGATTATTTATTTTCGAATTCCTCTTTCTGTACCTGAATGGAGCCTTCTTCAAGTTCTATCCTCTTATCTCTACTTTTCCCCTCTCTATATATTCTTTTGCTTGTGGTTTGTATCCTCAGTCACAACTTTAAATATCACTTCTCTATACCTCTATCACTTTCCCAGACCAGAATTCCTTGCTGCTAATATAACTCTTTGACCCTATTGCTCTCTTTCTCTAGTATAGACTCTGTATTTCAGTTGTATTGAACAATCAACTTTTGCTGTCTCCATGACTACAGAGATAAGAGAAAGTACATAAAGGAGTGACATGGGCCAGGTTAAGACAAATCATTTTGTAATACACACTCTGCCTCAGTGTTAGGACAACAGGGCGAGGTGGAGACTGTTTGTAAACTGAAGGGCTCATGCCCAGATGGTAAGCTGTTACTCAGCTCCAGAGAGTTGTTTTTCAGGTTTCTTGATTTTCATAAAAATTAATTTTTAAAAAATTTTTGAGACAGGGTCTCACTCTATTGTTCAGGCTAGAGTGCAGTGGTGTGATCATGGCTCACTTTAGCCTCGACCTTCCAGGCTCAAGCAATTCTTCCATCTTAGCCTCCCCAGTACCTGGGACTACAGGAGAGTACCATCATGCCCGCTAATTTTTTTTTTAAGTTTTTTTTGCAGAGATAGGGGCCTTGCTATGTTTCCTAGGCTGGTCACAAACTACTGGGCTAGAGTGATCCTACCACCTCGGCCTCCCAAAGTGTTGATATTATAGGCATGAGCCACTGTTCCTGGCCTGAAAAATAATTTTTACATTGTCTCCCGGCTTCTAAATGTTGACAAATAAATTTTAAGGTTTAGATAACACTGTACAAACCAAAGAAAACATATTTATTAGGCATATTTAATCTGATGAACACCAGTTTGCAACTTCTAACTTATATCTAGATTACTGAAGAAACTCCCTACATAATCTATACTGTTACTCTAGGTGCTGCCTCCTCCCTCTCATTCGATGACAATAGCTAGATTAATCTTTTTAAGTCTAAAGTAAACCACAGATCATGCCATTTTCCAAGAAAAATATTTCATTGTTGATTAAATTAAGCACAAAACTTTAGTTGAACTCTAGAGCCTCTTCTCACCATACTCTGAGCTCTCCTTTGCAGCCTTATCTTTCCCTGCTTCCCTACATGTATTTCATGACTCTGGGCTGCAGTGGAGACTTTAAAGACCTCTGCTTATCTGCCCCATGAGCCAAAGTCATGCTCCCCATTCCCTTGTTAATTCACATTTGGTGTGCTCAGGCACTTCTGTTCCCTTTGGTTGAATTGTGTGTTATTCAAAGTTTGGTTGATTTTCTTCCCAGCTGTATTTGTGATTTAAAAGTTGCTTCCAAAATTGGGCAGGATAATATGAAAGACAGAAAAGAAATAGCAAAAATCCAAAATTCTGTACTAAGATTGCTTCACGAGGGTATTTTAGTTCCTTTTTTACTTTAAGGAAACTGAGACTGGATGTTCTGGATAAAGGTTTGTACAAAGGTGATAACATGGGGATTCCAATTAGTGGACTCGTTTTCAAAGGAGAATAGTTGGCCATATGGCAAAATGTTGGTGAATCTACACCTGTACATTTCAGGTTAAAATAAAACATTTTCAGATATATACACCATTTCTATGATTACCTGCCTCGACAGACTTTGTAGATCGACCAATTATGTGTCAAAATGATCTTAGATTGTATTTGGTATTTTGTGCTCTCATTTCACTCCCAAGCTTCCTTGGCATTAGGGTTTTATTGATGCTGTTCCATCACTCTACAGATCCCCTTTTCTTCATTTCTAAATTTTTGAAATTCAACCTGTTATTTTCAAATTGGCTCAAATGCCACTTTCCCTATCATCCTACACATGTGTAAATGTATATATGCATACACATCCACATCCACACTCACAATTTCCCTTTGATTTCTCCACCTTGATATGAGTTCACCATCCTTACACATCCTAAGTCTTTATGATGTTCTTTCCTAAAAATATTGATTATATTCCTTTTTTTATACTTAGTATAGAAATTAGTGTTCTTATGCTTTTGAAAATGCCACATTCTTTGAAGGCAGATTTGTGTACTTATTCATTTCTGTGCCATCCCACAGTACGTGTCATTGAACACACAGGAAATAAGATGAGCTTTATTTCTTGTCCCCCCAAACTCATGTCTTCTCTCACTTGAGATCAAATAATGCTGACTGGAAAGCTCAACTAGGCTTCAGACTTGGTGGGTACTCAAACCTGTTGGTAATTAGATGGTTTTTTAATGTATTGTATTTCGATACTCAGGAGACTTAGAATCTGTCTCAGAACTTAACAGGCCATTTGTAATAAGTGAATTTCTCCTTTCTCTCTGTCTTTGGAGATGGCACCTGAAGCAGCCCTTGGCAAAAAGATATACTGAAATTAGAAGTGGTACATTGCTAGGCCAGTGCAATGAGATGATGTTTATGTTGATTATCATTAATCTTGGCAAAACTTTTGGATTTAATATGTGATTGTGTTTGCATTATCTATGCTGATTTTATAATTGTAGAGATTATAATAATCAATTTGCTTTATCTTTGTGTAATTAGAGGTTTTTGATTGTTACTATTTTAGGATGAAGAATATCACAGTCAAAATGGTCCAAAAGATGTTTGACATTTTTGCCCTAGAAACAAAAAAACAAAAAAAGTTGTATATGCATCACTAAGAATGAAACAGACAAAAATCTGACAGTCATTTTAGAAAGCAATAGAAATATGTGTTCCCTTTGGGCTTATTTTGGAAACAAAAAAGAATTTGAAAATGTCAGGTTTATAAGAGCAAAATCTCCTTGTGAGGTGCCAGAACAGGGAACATACTTAACAGGAGTCAAGTATGGATTATTGAACGTCCTCAAATGAGAATGTTTATGAGCATAGTTGCCTGGCAGTGACAAAACAATTTTTATATATTTATTAAATCAAATTTAAAATGTTCTCAGTTGACTCCTGCTCATTTCTTCAGAAATACTGTTGTTAACACTTTAGTGAGTTTTCTTATCAGCCTTTGTCTAGGTATTTATATATGCATATAAACCCAATATTTAGCATATATATTTAAATTAAATGATATCATATATACAGCTGTACAACTTAATATTTTATATTTCATCAGGAGTATATTTTCTAAGTTTTTGATATCTGAAAATGTCTCTGCTTTCCCATGTGAATGCTATACTAGTAGAAGAGTGCATTTTAGGATCACAGTCCTTTTCAAGATGGCAATAAATATCATTTGCTCTTTTGATTTCTAGTTTTATGGATGAATAATCCAAAGCCAGTTTATTTCTCTTGTAAAAGTGTTTTTTTTTTCAGTTTATTCCTGGAATTAAAATTGTTTGCCAATATATCAAACTAAGAGTGTGAGTGGTGTGCATTTTTATTAAACAAGTCTAGACTTGTCTTTTGATCTGAAAAATAATCTTCCTTTTCGTCTAGATAGTTTCTATTTTAAAATGATTATTGCTTTTTCTTCATCTATTTTTTCTTTTTTTCTTAAATTCTTACTCTTTATAGTTTACGAATCTGAGTATTTGGCTAACAACACAATGCCAGGATCAAATTCACACATATCAATACTAACCTTTAATGTAAACAGGACCCATACTCCACTTAAAAGTAACAGAGTGGCAACCTGGATGAAAAAAAAAGACCCAGTGGTATGCTGTCTTTAAGAGACCCATCTTGCATGAAATGATACTCACAGCAAAGAGATGGAGAGAAATCTACCAAGCAAAGGGAAAGCAGAAAAAAAGCAAGATTGTAATCCTAGTTTCAGACAAACATGCTTCAAACCAACAAAGATTTTGAAAAGAAAGAAGAACATTACATAATGGTAAAGAGTTCAATTCAACAAGAAGGCTTAACTATCCTAAATATATATGTACCCAAAATAGGAGCACTCAGATTCATACAGCAAGTTATTAGAGACCTACAAAGAGACACAGAATCTCACATAATAATAGTGGGAGACTTCAACACTCCACTGACAGTATTAATCAGGTCATCAAGGCAGAAACCTAATAAAGATATTCAGGATCTGAACTCAGCAATGAACCAAATGGATCTGATAGACCTCCACAGAATTCTCCATTCCAGAAAGACAGAATATACATTCTTCTCATTGCCACATGGCACATACTGTAACATTGACTACATAATTGGGCATAAAACAATCCTCAGCAAACGCAAAGGAACCAAAATCATACCAAACACATTCTTGGACCACAGTGCAATAAAAATATAAGTGAAGATTAAGAAAACTTCTCAAAACCAGGAAATTACCTGGAAATTAAACAACATGTTCCTAAATGACTTTTGGGCAAATAATGAAATTAAATAAGAAATCAAGAAGTTCTTTGAAACTAATGAGAACAAAGATACAACATACCAGAATCTCTGGGACACAGCTACAGTGCTGTTGATAGGGAAATTCATAGCATTAAATGTCAACATCAAAAAGTTAGAAAGATCTCAAATTAACAACCTAACATCATAACTGAAAGATTTAGTGAAGCAAGAACAAGTCAACCCCAAAGCTAGCAGAAGATAAGAAATAACCAAAATCAGAGCTGTACCGAAGGAAATTGAGACATAAAAAGCAATTTAAAAGATCAATGAATATAGGAGTTTGTTTTTTGAAGAAATTAATAAGATAGATAGTGCTAGCTAGAATAATAAAGAAGAACAGAGAGAAGATCCAAATAAACACAATTAGAAATTACAAAGGGAATGTTACCACTGACTGCACAGAAATAAAAATAATCTTCAGAAACTACTACAGACACTTCTATGCACACAAACTAGAAAACCTAGAAAAGATGGACAAGTCCCTAAACACATACAACCACTCAAGATTGAACTAGGAAGGAACTGATTTCATGAACAGAACAATAATGAGCTCTGAAATTGAATCAGTAATAAATAGCCTACCAGCCAAAAATAGCCCAGGACCTGATGTATTCATAGCCAAATTCTACCAGATGTACAAAGAAGAAATGGTTCCATTTGTACAGAAAATATTCCAAAAAATTGACAAACAGAGACTCCTTTTCAATTCCTTCTATGGACCAGCATCATCTTGATACTAAAACCTGGCAGACACACACAAAAATAAAACTTCAGGCCAATATCCCTGATGAACATCAATGTGAAAATCCTCAGGAAAATACTTGCAAACTGAATCCAGCAACACATCAAAAAAGCTAATCCACCATGATCAAGTAGGCTTCATTCATGGGATGCAAAGTTGGTTCAACACATGGAAATCAACAAATGTGATTCATCACATAAACAGAACTAAAGACAAAAAACACCTGATTATCTCAATAGATGCAGAAAAGACTTTCAATAAAATTCAACACCTCTTTATGTTAAAAACTCTCAATAAACTAGGTATTGAAGGAACATACCTCAAAATAATAAGAGCCATCTATGACAAATCCACAGCCAATATTACACTGAATGGATAAAAGCTGGAAGCATTCCACTTGAAAACTGGCACAAGACAAGGATGCCTTCTCTCACCACTCCTATTCAATGTAGTTTTGGAAGCCCTATCCAGAGCAATCAGGCAAGAGAAAAAAATAAAATTCATCCAAATAGGAAGAGGAGAAGTCAAACTATCTTTGTTTGCAAATGACATGATTCTGTATCTAGAAAACTCCATAGTCTAGGCCCAAAAGCTCCTTCAGCTGATAACTCCAGCAAAGTCTCAGGATACAAAATCAATGTACAAAAATCACTAGCATTCCTATACATCTACAAGAGTCAAGCCAAGAGCCAACCAGAAAGTCATTCACAATTGCCGCAAAAAGAATCAATTACCTAGGAATACAGCTAATGAGGAAGGTGAAAGATCTCTACAATGAGAATGACACAACACTGCTCAGAGAAATCAGAGAGAACACAAACAAATGAAAAAACATTCCATGATCATGGATAGGAAGAATCAATATCATTAAAATGGCCATACTCTCCAAAGCAATTTACAGTTTCAATGTTATTCCTATCAAACTAACAACGACATCCTTCACACAAAGATAAAATACTATTTTAAAATTTATATGGAACCAAAAAAGAGCCCAAATAGCAAAGGCAATCCTAAGCAAAAAGAAGAAAGATGGAGGCATCATGTTGCCTGACTTCAAACTATACTACAGGGCTACAGTAACCAAAGCAGCATGATGCTGGTACAAAGAACAGGCACATGGAACAGAACCAATAGAACAGAACAGAGAGCCCTGAAATAAGGCCACACACCTACAACCACCTGATCTTCAACAAAGCTGAAAAAGCAAGGAATGTAGAAAAGACTCCTTATTCAGTAAATGATGCTGGGATAACTGGCTAGCCATATACAGAAGCCTGAAGCTCAACCCTTTTTTGTACACCATATACAAAAATCAACTCAAGATGGATGGAAAGCTTAAATGTAAAACACAAAACTATACAAACCCTGGAAGGCAACCTAGGCAATAACATCCTAGACATAGAAACGGGCAAAGATTTCAGGATGAAACACCAAAATCAATCACAACAAAAGCAAAAATTGACATATGGGATCTAATTGAACTAATGAGCTTCTGCACGGCAAAAGAAACTATCAACAGAGTAAATAGACAACCTACAGAATGGGAGAAAATATTTGCAAATTATGCATCTGACCAAAGTCTAATATCCAGCATCTATAAGAAAGTTAAACAGATTTACAAGAGAAAAACAAACAACCCTGTTAAAAAGTGGGCAAAGGACGTAAACTGACACTTTTCAAAAGAAGGCATGCATGTGGCCAACAAGCATATGAAAAAAAGCTCGGTATCACTGATCATTAGAGAAATGCAAATCAAAACCACAATGAGATACCATCTCACAACAGTCAGAATGGCTACTATGAAAAAGTTAAAAAATAACAGATACTGGCAAGGTTGCAGAGAAAAGGCAATATTTATACACTGTTGGTAGGAATGTAAGTTAGTTCAACCATTGTGGAAAGCAGCATGGCAATCCTCAAAGAGATAAAAGCAGAACCACCATTAGACCCAGCAATCCCATTACTGGATATATACACAGAGAAATGTAAATCATTCTACCATAAAGAGATACATGTGAATGTTCACTGCAGCACTATTAACAATAGCAAAGACATGGAATCAATCTACATTCTCATCAATGACAGATTGGAAAAAGAAAATATGGTACATATACACCATGGAATACTATTCAGCCATAAAAAAGAACAAGATCATGTCCTTTGTGGGAACATGGATGGAACTGAAAGCTGCTATGCTCAGCAAACTAATATAGGAACAAAAAACCAAATAATGCAGGTTCTCACTTATAAGTGGGAGCTAAGTGATAACTTATGAACACAAAGAAGGAAACAACAGACATTGTGGTTGGCTTGAGGGTGGAGGGAGGAAGGAGGGAGAGGAGAAGGAAATAGAACTATTGGGTCCTGCATTTAATACCCGGGTGATGAAATAATCTGTATAACAAACCCCCATGACATGAGTTTACCTATGTAACAAACCTTCACATATACTCCTTAACCTATAACAAAAGTTAAAAAAAAAACTGGATATTTTGTTCTTCAAGTCTTATCTTTCTTTTCTCTTGATTTCCATTTTTTCTTCATTTTTGCTTTGTTTATAATCTTCACAAATGAATGTCTATCTTTCTATTCAGTATATGTTTGTTTTTATAAAATTCAGAACCAAGTTTTTAATATCTACAATCTTTAAAAATTTAAATTAATTATACGTATTTGCATAACTCATTCAGCCATTCTATATGTCTTTTGGTTGGACAGTTTAGTCCATTTACATTCAATATTATTATTGATAAGTAAGGACTCACTGCTGCCACTTTGTTATGTGTTTGATAGTTGTTTTGTGGTCTTCTCTTCCATCTTTATTTCCTTTCTGTCTTCCTTTTAGTGAAGGTGATTTCTCTGATGTTATGATTTAGTTTCTTTCTTTTTATTTTTGTGTATCTGTTGCAATTTTTGATTTGAGGATACTATGAGGCTTGCAAATACTATCTTATAATCCATAATTTTGAGTTGATAAAAACTTAACACTGTTTGCATAAACAAACAAGTAAAAAGAAAACTAATAAAAATTTACAACTTAACTTTGTCTCTCTGCTTTTTAACTTTTTTTTCTTACTATTTGCATTGTATTGTACTAAGTCTTGAAAAGTTGCTGTAGTTATTATTTTTGATTGGCTCATCCTTTAGTCTTTCTGCTTAAGATAAGAGCAGTTTACCCACCACAGTTACAGCATTATAATATTCTGTATTTTTCTGTGCACTTTTTTTTTTTTTTTTTACCTTCAGACGAGATCTTATTGTTCATTAAAGTCATTTTCTTTCTGATTGAAGTACTCCTTTTAGCGTTTCTTGTAGGATAGGTCTGGTGTTGATGAAATCCCTCAGCTTTTGTTTGTCTGGGAAAGTCTTTATTTCTCCTTCATGTTTGAAGGATATTTTAGCCAGATATACCATTCTAGGATAAAAGTTTTTTTCCTTCAGCACTTTAAATATGTCATGCCACTCTCTCCTGGCCTGTAAGTTTTCCACTGAAGAGTTTGCTGCAAGATGTATTGGAGCTCCTTTGTATGTTATCTGTTTCTTTTCTCTTGCTGTTTTTAGGATCCTTTCTTTATCCTCGATCTTTGGGAGTTTGATTTTTAAATGCCTTGATGTAGTCTTCTTTGGGTTAGATCTGCTTGGTGTTCTATAATCTTTTTGTACTTGAATGCTGATATCTTTTTCTAGGTTTTGGCAGTTCTCTGATATTATCCCTTTGTATAAACTTTCTACCGTGGTCTCTTTCTCTACCTCCTTTTTAAGGACAATAATTCTTAGATTTGCCCTTTGAGACTATTTCCTAGATCTTGTAGGTGTGCTTCATTGTATTTTATTCTTCTTTCATCTCCTCTGACTGTGTATTTACACATAGCCTGTCCTCAAGCTAATTCTTTCTTCTGTTTGATCAATTCTGCTTTTAAAAAACTCTGATGCATGCCTCAGTATGCCAATTGCATTTTTTCAGCTCCAGGATTTCTGCTTGATTCTTTTTAATTATGTCAATCTCTTTTTTTAAAATTTATCTGATAGAATTCTGAATTTCTTTTCTGCATTATCTTGAATTTCTTAGAATTTCCTCAAAACAGCTATTTCAAATTCTCTGTCTGAAAGGTCACATATCTCTGTTTCTCCAGGATTAGTCCCTGGTGCCTTATTTAGTTCATTTGGTGGGGTCATGTTTTCCCAGATGGTCTTGATACTGGTAAATGTTCATCTGTGTCTGGCTATTGAAAAGTTAGATATTTACTGTAGCTTTTGCTGTCAGGTCTTGTTTGTACCCGTCCTTTTTGGGAAGGCTTTTCAGATATTCGAGAGGACTTGTGTGTTGTGATCTATTACTTTAAGGGGAACCTTAAGCCCAGTGACATTGTGGTTCTTGCAGACTCATAGAGATACCGCTTTGATGGTCTTAGAAAAAGAGTGGCATCTGCAATTCAAGTCTGTCTGTCTTACCTCTTCAGTGTCCTTTTCAGTGATATAAAGTTAAAACCAGTTACTGTGAGTGCTCACCTGACCTGCTTATTGATTCTTTTTTTCTTTTTTTTAAATTTTACTTTAAGTTCCAGGATGCATGTGCAAAATGTGAAGATTTGTTACATAGGTGTACATGTGCCAGGGTGGTTTGCTGCACTTATCCAACCATCACCTAGGTATTAAGCCCCACATGTATCAGCCATTTGTGCTGATGCTCTTGCACCCCCCACTCCCACTCAGTGTGTTGTTCCCTTCCCTGTGTCCACATGTTTTCACTGTTCAGCTCCCACTTATGAGTGAGAACATGCAGTGTTTGGTTTTCTGTCCCTGCAAAGGACATGATCTCATTCCTTTTTATGGCTACATAGTATTCCATGGTGTATATGTACTGCATTTTCTTTATCCAGTCTATCATTGATGGGCATTTTGGTTGGTTCCATGTCTTTGCTATTGTGAATAATGCTGCAATAAACACACATGTGCATGTATCTTTGTATGTATCTTTATAATAGAATGATTTATATTCCTTTGGGTGTATATCCAGTACTGGGATTGCACGGTCAAATGGTATTTCTGGTACTAGATCCATGAGGAATCACCACACTGTCTTCCACAGTGGTTGAACTAATTTATATTCCCACCAATGGAGTAAGCATCTGTTACTTCTTGACTTTTTTTTTTTTTTTTTTTGAGACGGAGTTTCACTCTTGTTGCCCAGGCTGGAGTGCGATGGCATGATCTCGGCTCACTTCGACCTCTGTCTCCCGGGCTCAAGTGATTCTCCTGGCTCAGCCTCCTGAGTAGCTGGGATTACAGGCACCCACCACCATGCCCAGCTAATTTTTTGTATTTTTAATAGAGACAGGGTTTCACCATGTTGGCCAGGCTGGTCTTGAAGTCCTGACCTCAGGTGATCCACCAATCTTGGCTTCCCAAAATGCTGGGATTACAGGTGTGAGCCACCGTGCCCAGCCACTTCTTGACTTTTTAATAATCACCCTCCTGACTAGCGTGAGAAGGTATCTCATCGTGTTTTTTATTTGCAATTCTCTAATGATTAGTGATGCTAAACTTTTTTTTCATATATTTGTTGGCTGCAAATGTTTTCCTTTGAGAAGTGTCTGTTCATGTCCTTTGTCTAGTTTTTGATGGGTTTGTCCATTTTTTTCTTGTAAATTTGTTTAAGTTCCTTGTAAATTCATTAACTTAATCCATTTTGAGTTAACTTTTGTATAAGGCATAAGGAAGAGGTCCAGCTTCAGTTTTCCGCATATGGGTAACCAGTTTTCTCAGCACCATTTATTAAATAGGGAGTGTTTTCTGCATTGCTTGTTTTTGTCAGGATTGTCAAAGATCAGATAGATGGTTGTAGATGTATGATCTTATTTCTGAGGTCTCTATTCTGTTCACTTGGTCTATATGTCTGTTTTGGTATCAGTATCATGCTGTTTTGGTTACTGTACCCTTGTAGTATGGTTTGAAGTCAGGTAACGTGATGACTCCAGCTTTGTTCTTTTTCTTAGGATTGCCTTGGCTATGTGGGCTCTTTTTTAGTTCTATATGAAATTTAAAGTAGTTTTTTCTAATTCTGTGATGAAAGTCAATGGTAGTTTGATTTAAATAGCATTGAATCTATAAATTACTTTCAGCCTTACGGCCATTTTAATGATATTGATTCTTTCTATCCATGAAGATGGAATGTTTTTCCATTTGTTTGTGTCCTTTCTTATTTCTTTGAGCCATGGTTTGTAATTCTCCTAGAAGAGGTCCTTCACATCTCTTGTTAGCTGTATTCCTAGGTATTTTATTCTCTTTTTAGCAATTGTGAATGAGAATTTATTCATGATTTGGTTCTCTGCTTGTCTATTGTTGGTGTGTAGGAAGGCTTGTGGTTTTTGCACATTGATTTTGTATCCTGAGACTTTATTGAATTTGCTTATCAGCTTAAGGGGTTTTGGGCTGAGACAATGGGGTTTTCTAAATACAAAATCATGTCATCTGCAAACAGAGACAATTTGACTTCTTCCCTTCCTATTTGAATATACTTTATTGCTTTCTCTTGCCTGATTGCCCTGGCCAGAACTTCCAATACTATGTTGAATAGAAGTGGTGAGAGAGAGCATCCTTGTCTTGTGCCAGTTTTCAAAGGGAATGGTTCCAGCTTTTGCCCATTCAGTGTAATATTGACTGTGTTTATCAAAGGCATTTGATAAACAATACAAGTATATGATGTACATAACAGTTATTGTTTAAAATTAGCCGAGATTTGTATTTTGCTTGTTACATGGCCACTTTTTACTGTTGCTTCATGTGCATTCAAGCAGATATATATTCTCTCATTTTGGATGCAGAATTATATATAATTTAATTTTTAATGCTTGGTCATTAAATTGAAATAAGTGTTTAGAAGTCTTCCACTTTGAGTTACATTTGTCAATTTCTCACATTTAAGTAAAATTTTGCTATATATATTCTGAAGCATAAAGATGCACAAAAGCTTAGAAATATATCTTTATGATGACTGGAACCTTTCATCACTATGTGATGTGAAAGAGATGTGTTTATCTCTAATAATACTTGTATTCAAATCTATATTTCTAACATAAATAATATGGGGTTTCTTGTTGTTATTTTCCTGGCATATTATTTTCTATGCTTTCAACATTTTTGGATCTTTATTCTTATATGTGTCTCTTGTAAATAGAATATAGCTGGATTTTGAAAGGTCATCCCTACAATGTCTGTCTTTAATCTGAAATATTAGATTGGTGCAAAAGTAATACTTACTGCTATTTTATTTATTTTAATTATTCATTTATTAGTAGGTGTCAATATATTGTGCTATTTATTTTACTTTTCCATGCTTGTCACAATTATCCCTTTTTAAGATAATGAATTTTATTTTTTGTTTCTCACTCTATTGGGTTTATCTGGAGAGTATATATTCTATTTCTGGTCTTTTACTAGATACCCTAGAACTTGTACCATATGCACTTAATGACCTAGCAAATTCTGAAGTTAATAAAAACAATCTCTTCTTTTGAAGGAAGTAAGATGTTACCCATTACCTCTGATCACTCTTCTCTTGACATACATGATATTGTTTTCTGATATTTCAACTCTGTTTTTCTAACCATACAAGTTAAATATAATAATAGTTGTTACTTTATGAGGACAATATTTATTACCCTCATCTTTATTAATTTCTTACTGTTTCTTTTTGTATCTCAGACACTGCTTCTAAGACCATTTTCTTTCTTCCTCATATTGATACTTTAGAACAAGCTTGTCCAAACTGCAGCCCACAGGCTGCATGTTGCCCAACAATGGCTTTGAATGTAGCCCAACATAAATTTGTAAACTTTCTTAAAACATTTTGAGATGTTTTTGAGTTTTCGGTTTGTTTTTTAGTTCATCAGCTATTATTAGTGATACTTTATGTGTGGCCCAAAACAATTCTTCTTCTTTCTATGTGGCCCAGGAACCCAAAAGATTGGACACCTCTGCCTCAGAAGATCCTTTAGTGAAAATCCACTGGTGAACCCTTTTTTAATTTTTATTTTCTTGAGTCAGGATCTCACTCTGTCATCTGGGCTGGAGTACAGTGATGTGATCACGGCTCACGGCAGCCTTGAACTCCCAGGCTCAAGCAATCCTCCCTCCTCAGCCTCCTGAGTAGCTGGGACTACAGGGGTGTGACACCATGTCCAGCTAACTTTTGTGTTTTTTGTAGAGATGGGGTTTCACCATGTTTCCCAGGCTAGTCTTGAATTCCTGAGCTCAAGAGCCACATGCCTCTGCCTCCCAAAGTGATGGGATTAAAAGTGTGTGCCACGGTGCATGGCCTAATATACAAAAATATTTATTTTATATTTTCTTAAATAAAGATTTTCTGGGTTTATAACTATAGACATGTAGCTTTTTCTCACAGCATATTGAAGATTTTATTTCACTATTTCATTCTTCAGTTTTTGTTTTTTAGAAGTCTGATTTAGTTTATAATTCTTTCAAAGTGATTTTTTTTTCTGTTTTAAAATTTCCTTTTTTATATTGACAATAATAATTGTACATATAATGGGGTACCTAGTGAATTTTTGATATATGTTATGTATAGTGATCAGATAAGTGTAATTAGCATATCCATCATCTCAAACCTCGATCATTTATTTGTGTTGGTGATGTTCAACATCCTCTTTCTAGCCATTTAAAACTATATAACATGTTATTGCTATCTATAGTCATCCTACAGTGGTATAGAACACTAAAACTATCTAGCCATTATTTTGTATTGTTCAACAAATCTCTCTCTATTCCTCCCCTCCCCCTGTCCTTCCCAGCCTCTAGTATCTTCTGTTCTACTTTTTACTTCTATGAGATCAACTTTTTTTAGCTTCCACATACGAGTGAGAATGTGCAATGTTTAACTTTCTATTCCTGGCTTATCTTACTTAACATAATGTCCTACAGTTCAATCTACATTGCTGCAAATGACAGAATTTTATTTTGTGATGTATATGCACCACATTTTCTTTATTTGTTCATCTGTTTTTGAGCATCTAGGCTGAGTCCAAATCTTGGCTCTTCTGAATAGTGCTGCAGTAAACATGAGGGTTCAGATGTGTCTCTGATATAATAATTTCCTTTTTTTGGATAAATTCCCAGTAGTAGGATTGCTGGATCATATGGTAGTTCTATTTACAGTTTTTTTTGAGGAACCTTCATACTGTTCTCCAAAGTGGCTGTAATATTCTCCATTCCCATCAACAGTGGATAAGAGTTCCCTTTTCTCCCCATCCTTGCCAGCATTTGTTGTTTATCATCTTGTTGATGATAGCCATCTTAACTGGAGTAAGATCATACCTCATTGTCGCTTTTATTTGCATCTCCCTGATAATTAGTGATGATGAGCATTTTTTTCATATACCTGTTGGCCATTTGTATATCTTCTTTTGAGGAATGTCTGTTCAGATCATTTGTCCACTCTTTAATCAGATTGTTTTCTTTATTATCTAGATATTTCAGTTCCTTGTATATTTTAGATTCTAATCTCCTGTCAAATGAGTAGTTCGCAAATACTGTCTCCATTCTGCAGATTCTCTTTTCACTCTGTTGATTGCTTCCTTTGTTGTGCAGAAGCTTTTTAGATATTAATCTCCAGTCAAATGAGTAGTTTGCAAATATTTTCTCCATTCTGCAGGTTCTCTTTTCACTCTGTTGATTGTTTCCTTTGTTGTGCAGAAGGTTTTTAGTTTAATATACTCTCATTTTTCTTCACTTTTGTTGCCAATGCTTTGGAGGTGTTATTCATAAACTCTTTTCCAAGTCCAATGTCCTAGGCTTTTTGAAATATAAGATAAGATCATGTCATCTGCAAACAGGGACTATTTGACTTGCTCTTCTTCAATATGAATGCCATTTGTTTTTCCTTTTTGCCAGATTATTCTAGTTAGGACTTCTAGAACTATGCTGAATATGAATGGTTAATGTGGGTATCCTTATCTTATTCCAGTTCTTAGAGGAAAGCCTTTCAGTATTTTCTCCATTCAGTATGATGTTAGCTAAGGGTTTGTCATATATGGACTTTATGATGTTGAGGAACTTTCCTTCTATACTTAACTTATTAAGAGTTTTCATCATGCAGTGAGATTAAATCTTATCACAATCTTTTTCTGAATCTATTGAATTGAGATGATCATGTGATTTTTGCCCTTCATTCTATTGATGTAATGTATAACATTTATTAATTTGCATAGTTTGAACTATCTTTGCATTCCTGGGATAAATCCCACTTGACTGTAGTATATTATTGTTTTGATGTGTCGGTGGATTTGGTTTGTTGGCATTTATTTTGTTTAAGATTTTTGCATCTGTGTTCATCAGGAATGTTGAACCATGGTTGCCTTTTCCTTACTGTGTCTTTGTCTGATTTTGGTACCAGGGTTATGCTGGTTTCATAAAATGAGTTGTGAAAAATTCCCTCTGCTTTAAATTTTGGAATAGTTCGAGAAAAATTGGTATTAATTGTTCTTTAAAGGAATGCTACTTTACAACTTCTACTCTTCAATTCGACATCGTTATCTGGCACATTTCCTTTCAGCATGATCAGGAGAACTAGTGAAAGTTTACCTTGGGTTTCAGTAGAGCTACTTGGCTTACCAGAGTTTTAGAAGTAATCATTCTGGATTTATTTCTGCTCAGCTGCATTCATTTTTAGCTGCAAATCTGGCCGGTGTTTCTCTTTGATTCTTCTCCTCCTCATATTACCTCCTGATGGCTTCTGAGGTCAAGTTATCCTAGGCTCAGAGGCAGTTTTTCTTATGCTATTTGCAGTGTTGACTTTGACTTATTTAAAGGTATCCCCTGAGTCTTTCGTGGACTTCACATACTCTCATTCCTCCTTATTTTACATAAAGTGTCTTTGGAAGAGTCTTTACAGATCTTTTGTGTTACTTTAAGATGTACTGGTTTGTTGCTTTATCCCTCATTTTGGTCCACATTTTATTGAAATCAGTAGACTGTGTGTGTGTTCCCATAATTATTTATTTGTTTTGTCACTCATTTCTGAACTTCTAGATATTACATTATTTAAATTTTAAACTGTTTTTGGTACTTTTGGTAGATTCCAAGGAAGGGTACAGAATAAATATGTCTTTAATATGATATATTTTCCTTAAATTCAAAACCCAAACAATTTCATAAAGATAGGGCTAAATGTAGGGCCCAGCTTGTTTCTTTTTAAATGTAAACCTGGAGGATAGTCCTTTGATGTTGGTGTGGTATAATATGAGAAGCTAGCTGCAAAGTGGCCAAACCAAATAGCAGAACAAGAAAAAGAGTGCATGCATTATAAACTTCTTTCCAAAAAAACATTTTTAGAGGAATCCCTTTCCCTCATGTTATTTGTATCATGAAGTGACACCTTGCATTCCAGTTTTTATCCTCCAGAGTCTTATAGACATTTTGAATACAAAAACATTATGTGAGCTTTCACTATACCTGACCCTCTCTGTAAAACTCAGATACTAGTTCACATTGAGAGTGGGATTAGAGCTGAAGGACAAACTCTGGCAAGAGTAACCTCCAACAATAGAAGCATTTTAACAATATGTGATCATGTTGAGGTCTTCTTAAGATGTCTCTCTGTCTTGTCATTATGGCAACTTGATGCTCCATGGGACCCAAAATATTCCTGACTATGTTTGTGTAGAGTTGATAATTTCTATTCAAAGAACATTATTGGGTGGAATTAAAATTTTAGTCCGAATTTGTTTAATACTTACTATATATACTCCAGTACTCTTCAACTCTAAGATATACATTATCTTGGCTGGGCGAGGTGGCTCACCCCTGTAATCCTAGCACTTTGGGAGGCTGAGGTGGGTGGATCACGAGGTCAGGAGGTCAAGACCATCCTGACTAACACGGTGAAACGCTGTCTCTACTGAAAATACAAAAAATTCGCTGGGCATGGTGGCGGGCGCCTGTAGTCCTAGCCACTCAGGAGGCTGAGGCAGGAGAATGGCATAAACCCGGGAGGTGGAGCTTGCAGTGAACCAAGATCATGCCACTGCACTCCAGCCAGGGTGACAGAGCAAGACTCCATCTCAAAAAAAAAAAAAAGTGTGTAGCATATCCCTACTCTCTCTCTCTCCCTCTCTCTAGCCATGTGAAGTGCCTTACTTCCCCTTTGGCTCCTGCCATTATTGTAAGTTCTCAGGCCTCCCAAGAAGCAGATGCTGCCCTGCTTCCTGTGCAGCCTGAAGAACTGTGAGCCAATTTAACCTCTTTTTTTTTTTTAATAAACTACCCAGTCTCAGGTATTTATAGCAGTGCATGTGAACTGACTAATATAGAAAATTGGTACCGAAGAATGGGGCATTGCTATAAATGTACCTGAAAATGTGGAAGCAGCTTTGGAACTGGGTAACAGGTAGAGGTTGGAAGAGTGTGAAGGGCTAAGAAGATAGGAAGATAAAGAAAAGTTAGGAACTTCCTAGAGACTTCTTAAATTGTTGTGACTGAAGTGCTGATAATAATATGGACAGTGAAGGCCAGGCTGATAAGGTCTCAGATGGAAATGAGGAACTTATTGGGAATTGGAGCAAAGGTGACTTTCGTTATTTATTAGCAAAGAGGTTTGGATTGTGCTCCTGCTCTAGGGATCTGTGGAACTTTGAACATGAGAGAAATAATTTCAAGTATCCAGAAGAAGAAATTTCTAAGCAGCAAAGTGTTCAAGATGTAGTCTGGCTGCCTCTAACAACCTAAGCTAATATGCATGAGCAAAAAAATGACCTGAAACTGGACTTCTATTTAAAAGGAAAGCAGAGTGTAAAAGTTCGGAAAATGTGCAGCCCAGCCACGTGGTAGAAAAGAAAACCCATTTTCAGAGGAGGAATTCAAGCAGGCTGCACAAATTTGCATAACTAAAAGGAAGGCATTTCAGAGAGGTAGTTCCTCCCACCATAGGTCAGAGGCCTAGGAAGGAAGAACAGTCTCATGGGTCAGATTCAGGGCCTCATTGCCCTTTGCAGCCTAGGGACATTGAACATCCCAGTTGATCCAGCTTCAGCTGTGGCTAAAAGGGGCTCAGGTACAGCTTGGGCCACTGCTTCAGAGAGTGCAAGCCATTAGCCTTGGTGGCTTCCACATGGTAGTAAGCCTGTGGGTGTGCAGAGTGCAAGGGTGAGACTTGGTAGCCTCCAACCAGATTTCAGAAGATGTATGGAAAAGCCTGGAATTCCAGGCAGAATCCTACTGGGTAGGTGGAGTCCTCAAGGACAACCTCTACCAAGGGAAGTGTGGAGGAGAAATGTGGGATTGGATCCCCAAACAGAGTCCCCATGAGGGCACCACCTATTGGGGCATGAAACTGCCCAAGACCTTGGGAGCCCACCCTTTGCATCAATGTGCCCTGGATGTGAGACATAGAGTCAAAAGAGATTATTTTGGAGCTTTAAGATTTAATGACTGCCTGCTTGGTTTCAGATTTGATTGGGTCCTGTGGCCCCTTTCTTTTGGTTGATTTCTCCCTTTTGGAATGGGCGTATTTACCTAATGCCTCTATCCCCACTGTATCTTGGAAGTAACTAATGTGTTATTTATTTTACAGACGCATAGGTGAAAGGGACTACCCTTGTCTCTGATGCAACTTTGGATTTTGGAACTTTGAGTTAATGCTGGAATGTGTTAAGCCTTTGGGAACTGTTGGGAAGACATGACTGTATTTCAAAATGTGAGAAGGACATGATATTTGGGAGGGGCCAGGGCAGAATGGTATATGGTTTGGATCTGTGTCTCTGCCCAAATCTCATGTTGAATTGTAATCTTCAATGTTGGTGGTGGGGCCTGGTGGAAGGTGATTAGATGATGAGAGTGAATTTCTCCCTTTAGTTCCTTTCTCATGATATAATTACAGTGAGATCTGATTGTTTAAAAGTGTGTAGTGCATCCCCATTCTCTCTCTCTCTTCTGCTCTGGCCATGTGAAGTGCCTCACTTCCACTTTGCCTTCCATCATGATTGTAATTTCCCTGAGGCCTCCCCAGAAGCCAATGCCACCATGCTTCCTGTCCAGCCTATGGAATCATGAGCCAATTAAACCTCTTTTTAAGAAAATCAATTACCCAGTCTCAGGTATTTCTTTATAGCAGTGCAAGAACAGACTAATGCATATGTCTTTCCCCAGACTCACATAAGTGGTAAAATTTGAAGGTAATTCTATTCTATGATGACTAAGATCTTGAGTTTGTAGTCACATGGCTCTGGAATCAAACCTTGTTCCTACTTTTTACTGTGTTTGTGATATTGGGCACGACATTTCTCTGAGCCTTTGTTTCCTGGGCTATAACATGAAGATAATAGCAGCAACTACCTGTACGGATTTGTAAGGATGCAATGGGATAAGTTATTAACATGTATGGCAATTAGCACAATGGCTGGCATATAGTAAGCATTCAATAAGTGCTATCTACAAGGACTGTAAGTGATTTATTTATTTCTCTATTGAATGCAGGAGGTTATATCAGAGGAGGGAATTCTTGCAAATCAGTCTGACAGTCAAAGTTTAGTAAAATTGGTATCTAGTGACAGTGGTGAAAGAAAAGTAAAATGGGAATAGTTTTGTTTATAAATTATTTTGAAAAAATACCCCCCAAAATCCCAATATAACTTTCTTGGGCTCTTTAAGAAAATAGTACCAAATAGTCAGACTATATCTCATGTGATACAGTTCCTTTTTAAGAATTTGATTCTGAAAGGCAAACACCAGGAGGCTGTAACTGGCAAGAGGAAATATTTGAGCAGAAGCTCATGAGATTTACCAGTCTTGGCAAAGAGTGCAGTAAAGTAGCTGAGAATTTGGCCTTTGGAATCAGGTGCTAGTATTCTCTAATAGTTGTGTGACCTTTGCCTATTTCCTCTTCTTTAAAATAGAGGTTAAATTGTTGCATAACTCACAGAGTTGTTGGATGATTAAATAAGGCCATTAGTGGAACCTCTCAGTACAGTGTCTGGTCCATAAGAAAGATTCAGCCAATGCTAATTATGTTTAGAAACTGCCATACTTTGGCTTTTGTCTTCCAAACTCTTTTAAGAGGATGAAAGTTGAGAAACTCTTTCACTAGTTCTAGAATTTCTGTATATTTATAGACAATCTCACTTGAGTTCCTGTAATGCAGATCATTACTTTCAACTAATAAAATTCACCTTATATAAATACACATTTGGTGCTCTTCTCTAGAAACTCTGCTAACTTTTCCAGAAACCCTGCTAACTTTTCCAGAAATGCCTGAGAGAGAAGAAATTTCCTGATTTTGCGAGCTTTTTACTTGAATATATTCTCTTTCTTTCTCAGCCTATAAACAAAGCAAGTTTCCTATTGTTACCTGAGGTTCTAAGGTAACAGGAAGAAGTGTATTTGTGTAAAGAGGTGGTTAATGCCCTGCCACTAATAAAATGCTCTCTATGTAATTATAGAGGAGGATACAGTATTTTAAAGGAAAATTAAGACATAGATTTTTTTTGGGGACAGCATCTCACTCTGTTGACCAAGCTGGAGTGCAGTGGTGGTCATAGCTCCCTGCAGCCTTGAACTCCCAGTCTCAAGTGATTCTCCCGCCTCAGCTTCCTGAGTAGCTGGGACTATGAGTGCATGCCACCAAGCCTGGCTGATATTTTTAAGTTTTGTAGATACAGGGTCTCAAACTCATGGCCTCAAGTGAGCTTACTGCCTCTGTTTCCCAAAGTGCTAGGATATTGGTATGAGCCACCATACCCAACTAATTCTTGTAGTTTTAAAATTTCTTGAATAGATGTTGGTTTTCTTCGAATACAAATTGATAAAACTTTGCTATCTATATCAGTGAAGACCCTGTGAAGTAGATGTGAAGGTGTTCTACATAATATTTACTATGGGTCGGGTACTTATAAGGTGGTATAGACCTTTATAAACATCTCTAAGCTAGAGACATTAATTTCTTCTGATAACCCCGTAAGACTGATTTTTGAATCTTTATTTTACAGTTAAGGACATTGCAGCTCAGAAAGGTGAAGTAATTGGCCCAAGATCAGTTTCCGGTGAGAGGTAGAGTATGGATACAAACGTGTCTTTCTTATTAGATACTCTGCACTTTTTTTGCAATACCATATGGCTTTCCAGTCAAGTAGCCTACATATATGGATTAAGCTATAATGCACGGTCTTGCCTTTGACATTATTTTTTTTAGATTCCACTTTACCACTCATATATACTAGTTCTTTTCCCTCCATTGATGGAAAATATTATCTCCAGAGTAGCACACTGATACTTGCTGATGACCACAAAAAGAAAAGTTGTTCTTCAGTTTCATAACACAAAAAATAATGAGCACCATCCCCAGCCCCATTATCAAATTTACCTTGGTTATTTTACCATGAAACATTCTGTATAAATACTTATTTAGGGAGGTAATACCTTCAATTTTAACTGCAGTACCACTTTTATTTATTCATGTTGACAAAACATCTTCTGTAACTGGGTAAAAGAGTTTAGGGCTCTGACCTTTAAATTTCTTCTACCCTTTGTGCTGTGTCTAAATGGAGCTGAATATTTCCTAGATGCCATAGCTGGTAAAATGGGATGTTTACAGTTACAATGAGACATACAGAAGTAAACTTCGTACAATTTTCTACAACTTAAGTCTACTTTCATGATGTCCTTATGGAAATTTGATTGCATCATTTATAAGGCTATAAAACTAAGTTTACCAAAATACCAAGGGCCATGAAATTCAAGGTAGACATTTTCTATCGGAAGCCTTGTACAATCACATTTGTACTTCAAGGACTTAGCCTGAGATCCCATGCCATTCTTCCACAAAATACAAAGAATCCTGGGCATTATCCCTGTGATAAAAACACAGATTGCAGACTTTTTCTCTTATTTGTTACTGTTCACCTCCACAAATACAAAGCCTTGACAAACATAATGTGATTATTTCAAATTCTCTTCACAAAGAGTTTAGACCTTTGCATTGCCTGGCAGCCTGGTAAACTGCTCCTAGATTAGCCAACAAAGAAGATAAAAAGAAAGAAAGAAAGGAAAAAAAGAGAGGAAAGGCCTGAAGTTCGGTGGCTCAGAGCTTCAATTCTCTGCCGGTTTGCTTTCAGTGTTCATAAAGGTTGGCTCACTCGACTCATCTTTCACAAAGAGAATTAACTTATTGAACCAAAAGATTAGGTTCGGATTTTTTTTTTCACTGAGGAGCTCATTAGAGCTTCTAAATATGCCTCTCTTGAGAAGACTCAGTTTAAATTTTTCTATTAACAAAGACACTTCATCAGTCTTGGCCACCTTTTGAACTCATTCAGTTCAAAACTTCCGCAGTTCAAAAGTACACAGAAGCTGATAATTAGAAATGCACATTTTTTGCACTTTTCAGGCATATTTCAGGCCTTTATCTTCTATTTTTTTCATCATCTTTGCCTTCATATTTTCTTTTTTACTTTTATTTTGTTTTCTCTCCATTTTTTACATCTCTGCTGACCAAATTTTATTAAGATTAGATAATATGTTGGTGGGGCTTAATGAAAGAAACACTGTGCAAAATCTATGGTCTTTTGTAAAATATAAAGACATAACTAGTCTGTTATAAGAAGGAGACGGAAAATTGTACATACCCTAGGATCCCTGGTCTTCCTACAATGATAACAAAAGCTAGAGACAATATTTACTTTTGTTCCTACAGGGGTCACAATGCGGTGCTTTGTAATTCTCTCATATCTGGTCAATGCTTCCTCATTCTCCAACCTTCTGCTGTGTAGATACTCCTTATTTTTAATGTTACCTTTGAAATCCTACCATGAAATGCAGCAAGGACCGTAAGATAGACTGAGAAATAAAGTATAGAAATTATTGCCTTGATTCCTTTTTTTATTTTGTAAATCACATCAATCAGAGGAGCACATTGGTTTTACCCCTATAGTATATACTAAATCTGACCACCATTTTTGCTACTCATCTGCCTGCAATGGTAATCTAAGTCATCAGCTGTTTTTGCCTATACTACTGAATGTTTCAAATACCTAAATGATTTCCCTTCTTTCATTCCTATTTCCACCCCCATCTAACCAGAGTAAGCTTTCAAAATATAAATTAAATCATATCACTTCTTTGCTTAAACCTCCCCAATTGCTTCTTGTTGAACTTGGGTTAAATCCATTCACCTCTACAACTATTCTTGAGGGATCTGTCTCTTGCCTACCACAGACCATATTTCTTGTATTCTTGAGAGATCTGTCTCTTGCCTACCACATTGACCATATTTCCAACTACACTCTGACTTCTGTGCTTCAGCCGCACTGGCCTCTTTTCTCTAAACATGACATGCTTACCATTGTGGTTCCCTGTTCTATAATTGTTCTTCCTGCCAGGGTTCGATTGGCAGGCTTCGTCTCATTCAGTTCTTCACTTCTTAGAGAGCTTGTCTTAGTTACCTAATCTAAATAAGCTCTTCCTTGTCCCCATTTTCCTTATTCTATTATCATTAATTTTCTTTATAACTCTTATCTCCATCTGAAATTATGTATTAATTTATTTCCTTGTTTACTGTTTGCCATCTTAAAACAGAATTGTAGGTTTATTCGAACATTGTACTCATTTGTCTTGTTGACTGCAGTATCCTGTGTCCTGAAAACAGTGCCTGGTACATTGTGCATGCACAATAAATGTTTGTTGAATGAATGAATATCCAAAGAGAGTCATGCAATGAGAAAAAAAAGAAGATATGTGGCATCTCCTACTTAGATCATGAGATATTTATGAGTTAGCCACAGCAGGAAGATTTGTTTCAAACCAGTCTATGTTATGAACATAAAGATATTTAAATAACTCATCCTCATGTCATTTCAGTAACCAAGAATTTACTGCAGCTTTTCAGCTGCTCAGTGAAATGATTCCCAGAGGCTAAATGTGTAACACATTAAAATAAACATTTTTTTAAAAACACCTTGGATGTGTGTATGACAAAAACCACACAGGGCATCTATTTTTAGAGTAATATGTCATGTGATGCTTAATTACTATCTCTGCTTATGCCAGAGAACAAGAAATGTGTCATGACAGTCTCCTGGGTGTTTCCCCTAGGATTTCTTGTCTAAGCTGTAACTCAATTTGGCTTGCACAGCTTAATATGAAATATAAAATAATTGGTGGTTCTATACTTATGAGTCATTCAGGAAAATCAAATGGTAGAAAAGTTAGGGAGAGAAAGAGGAGAACTGAGGAAGAAGAGCTAAATGGTAATAAGTCAGTCACCTAGGAGGATGCCTGAAATTTTTTTGCCTACTTGAAAATTTAAATGTCTAATTTTCTTCTGTACGCCAAACAGGTACTCTATAGTTGTTTGAAAAAGTCTATTTTGCTAATTGAGGAAGACAAAATCAATGATTTAAACTGCTTCTGAATTATTGGTTAAGAGTATTATAAAGATTTTGCAAATTATAAAGAATTAGCATACTGGTAAAATTTAATTTCCACGCCTTGAAAGTCAAGTGATAATTTCTCAGTTTTTCAAATGGGGAAACTGAGTCTCAGACAAAGAGATTCGCTTAAATTCAGCATGTAGGAATCTTTGAGGCAGAAGTTGCATTTATTCTGGGAAGGATTGCCATAATGAGCCAGGCAGATGCAACTCATGCATGCGTCTACCCACTGCTTTGGGAAGACTGAACCAGTGAAGTCATCTGAGTGCTGATGTATCACAGAAATGCTGAATCCTATATAGGTAAAATGTATAGATTGCATACATTTTAGCTATATACCTAAAGATTTAGAGACACTCCTTTCCTAAGTCGACCTCTTCCACCTTTTGACTAAAATATTTGTTTGTTCTATGGCGATATGTGGGTCTCTTCATTTAAGTGCTCAAGATTTGGAGGTGAGTCTGAGCACCATCTCAAAGATGTGTTGCTTACCATCTCTCTATAAAACCATCAAGTAAGCTAGATATAGCTTGACGTAATACAGCGTGACATGATACGAATAAATGTTTGGTACATCTCACATGATTGTTTAAGGCTAAGACTGGGAAATGTGCTGTCATATATGATGATTTTCTTTTTGTCTGGCCATGGAGTAAAAAAGACACTGTAAATACAGACAGTGTGTGATTTCCTCTGAAGGAAATGGACATTCCCATTGTCGATCATCTTAGAGCAAGAAAGAAAGCAAGTCTGAAATTAGGATGTAGACTAACCTGCTTCTCTGTCTGAGGCTTATAGAATTACGATCAGGACCCTAATATGGAGGGATGTCTGGATATTCTCACTTGTGGGGACAGAGTGGACTCCCTGTGACTTGGAACATGCCAGATCCTAAGCCTGGAGAGGGAAGTTTGGTGAAGATTTGTAGTTCTCTAAGAGTACTTATTTTTTTCTCAGGATATTAAACTTCAAGCGTTTTTAAGCTTTTAATAAATATAGCCAGGGGAATTAAGAATTGAGCTTCATTCCATGTTTTGAAGGCAGGACAGGGCAAACAGCATTTGTTTGAAGACTTCATTTACAAAATAGCAAAGTGAGAGCAGTGGGAAAGCTTGAGTTGGGTCTGAAGGTGCTAATCAATTGTACCACTCTCTGTGACAATCTGTCCCAACTAAGAAACAGTCACAGCAGTTAAGACAGGCATGAAAAAATCTACTTCATTGTTATTATATAATGGAGAATGTGGCTTGAATCAAATGGAGAATGTGGCTTGAATCAAAGGTAGTGAGAAGGTAGCTTCTCACTACCTTCTTTTGAATTGTACTTATATACCTAGTCAGAAGGAGAACAGCAGGACAGCAGAAAATTGCCTCTAATGACAGGAACAGAGAGAGCAGAGAGAGAGGTGTAAAGGAAGAAGGAGCTGGAAAGAAGAACATATTCAGTCTGAAGGAAGGGAAGGTCCCAAAGTAAGAGAGGAGAAAGATAAGAAGAGATTGGGCTACACATGCTTAGTTTCATCTCCTCAATGTCAACAATAAAGGCATTCCTCCAGAGTGAGTCATGGGGGAGAAGGCCATCCTCCCAAACTGCTTTCTCTTAGGAGAGGTGTGGAAGTTTGTTCTCAATGGGAACTGAAGAGTAGTGGTAATAAGCTGTCCCACCAAATGATAATGATAGTGGGCTTTCTTTCTCCTTACTATTTTGTTGGTATTTCTGAAAACTGTGTCCTAAGGACTTTTAGAACTTCATGAAAGCATTCTTGGAGTAGAAGAGCCTGTTGTGTTTTCTCCTAACACTTTGTTTGTTGGAAGAACTCAGGAAAGTATGGCACAAATGTAGAAAGAGGGTATGTTTCAGAGAGTAAATAGAAAAAGAATTTTGACTTACAGATACTATGAAGGAAGAAAACTTTGTTCAGAGACATGAAGACAAAAATAATCTGGATATAAAATTAACATACTCTAGACTGCCTCTATCTGCAATAAAGAGATTCCAACATGCATTGCTGGTCAGAAAATTTCAGAATCACTGACTTCCATATGGAAGCTTTTTGCAGGCAGCCAATTATTCCAAACTTTGTTTTCCTCTAGATGGAATCTTGTCGTCTTTGAGCAAGCCAAAAGGATCATAGGATATTTCTCCATGGCCTGATTATACATACATGGGGGAAATGATATTTGCAGAGTGCTCAGGCTTATTACATTTCCAATTGCTGTTGGCCAGTGGGAAGTGTTGTTAAAGAGCTCCAGGAGGTATGACTTTCTTGAACTGGATAAAAAAGCAGCAGTCAAAAGTTAGTGGTAAACCACAGAAGGTGAATAGAAAAGCAGAATTTAAACAGCAGCTTAGGAGTCTGAATGATAGACCATTATAATTGGAAGCCCATTTATTTTTTGTGGTTTCTGGAGAAGGAAAAAAGCATAGTATCCATGTTTCATTCTAATCATATATATACAAGCATACGTTGGAGATATTGTGGGTTTTGTTCCAGACCACCACAATAAAGTAAATATCACAATAAAGTGGGGTGCACATTTTTTTTGTTTCCCAGAGCATATACAAGTTATATTTACACTATAGTGTAGTCTATTAAGTGTGCAAGAACATTGTCTAAAAAATATACTACCTTAATTCAAAAATACTTTATTGCTAAAATGCTAATGTTCACATGCAACTTCAGCCTGAGTTGTAATGTTCTTGCTGGTGGAGGTTCTTGCCTCAATGTTGATGGCCACTGACTAATCAGGGTGGTGGTTGCTGAAGGTTGGTGTGGCAGTGGCAGTTTATTAAAATCAGACAACAATGAAGTTTGCCTCATCAATTGACTCTTCCACTCATAAAAATTTTATCTTTAGCATGTGATGCTGTCTGACAGCATTTCACCCACAGCAGAATATCTTTCAAGATTGGAGTCAAGCCTCTTAAATCCTGCCACTGCTTTATCAACTAAATTTATGGAATATTCTAAATCTTCTGCTGTCATTTCAACAATGTTCATAGCCTCCTCACCAGGAGTAAATTCCATCTCAAGAAACCACTTTCTTCACTTATCTAAAAGAAGCAAGTCCTCATCTGTCAAAGTGTTATCATAAGGTTGTAGCAATTCACTCTCAACTTCAGGCTCCACTTCTATTTCTTTTTCTATTTCCACCACATCTGCTGTGACTTCCTTCATTGAAATCTTGAATCCATCTGATATGGTTTGGCTGACATGGTTTGGCCCACCCAAATCTCATCTTGAATTGTAGCTCCTGTAATTTCCACATGTTGTGGGAGGGACCCGGTGGGAGATCACTGAATCATGGGGGCAGTTTCCACCATTTCCACCATACTCTTCTCATGGTAGTGAATAAGACTCACAAGATCTGATGGTTTTATAAGGGGTTTCCCCTTTCACTTGGTTCTCATTCTTTCTTCTCTGCCTCCATGTAAGAAGGGCTTTTTGCTTTCTGTCATTCTGATTATGAGGCCTCCTCAGTCACATGGAACTGTAAGTCAGTTAAACCTCTTTTTCTTTGTAAATTACCCAGTCTTGGGTATGTCTTTATCAGCAGTGTGAAAACGGACTAATACACCAACTAAGTCATCCATGAGGGTTGAAATCAATTTATTCCTAACTCCTGTTCATGTAGATATTTTGACCTTCTCCCATAAATCACAAATATTCTTAATGACACCTAGAATAGTGACTCCTTTATATAAAGTTTTCAATTTTCTTTGCCTGGATACATTAGAGAAATCACTATCTATGGTAGCTATAGTCTTATAAAATATGTTTCTTAAATAATAAGACTTGACACTTTGGGAGGCCAAGGCAAGACGATTGCTTGAGCCCAGGAGTTAAAGACCAGCCTGGGAAACATAGTGGTGCCCTATCTCTAGAAAAAAATTTAAAAAAATTAACTGGGTGTGGTGGCACATGCCTGTAGTTCCAGCGACTCAGAAGGCTGAGGAGAGAGGATAGCTTGAGCTTGGGAGGTCAAGGCTGCAGGGGACTGATAATAATACTTCCGAGTAAAAATTACTTCTTGAACCATAGGCTGCAGAATGAATGTTATATTAGCAGACATGGAAAGAACATAAATTTCCTTGTACATTTCCATTAGAGCTCTTGGGTGAGCAGGTACATTGTCAAGCAGCAGAAATATTTTGAAAGGAATCTTTTCTTCTGAGCAGCAGATCTTAACAATGAGCTTAAAATATTCAGTAAATCACTGGGCATGGTGGCTCACATCTGTAATGCCAGCACTTTGGAAGGCCAAGGCAGGCAGATCACCTGAGGTTGAGAGTTCGAGACCAGCCTGACCAACATAGTGAAACCCTGTCTCTACTAAAAATACAAAATTAGCTGGGCTTGGTGGCGCATGCCCGTAATCCCAGTTACTTGGGAGGCTGAGGCATGAGAATCGCTTGAACTCGGGAGGCGGAGGTTGTGGTGAGCCAAGCTTGTGCCACTGCACTCCAGCCTGGGCAACAAGAGTGAAACTCCATCTCAAAAAAAAAAAAAAAATTCAGTGAATTATGCTATAAACAAATGTGATGTCATCCAGGCATTGTTGTTTTATTTATAAAGTACAAACAGAGTAGATTTAGCAAAATTCTTAAGGGTCCTAGAATTTTTAGAATGGTAAGTGAGCACTGACTCCAACTTAAAGTTACCAGCTGTATTAGCTCCAAATAAGAGAGTTGGCCAGTCCTTTGAAGCTTTGAAGCCAGGTGTTAACTTCTCCTCTTTAGCTATAAAGTCCTAGATGGCATCTTCTTCCAATGAAAGGCTGTTTTGCTTCCTTATCATTCATGTTTTGACTGAAGTAGTACTTTTAATTGTCTCCAAGATATTTTCTTTTATATTTACTACTTGGCTAAGTGTTTGGCACAAGATGCCCAGCATTTGTCTGTCTTGGCCTTCAACAAGTCTTCTTTGCTAAGCTTAATCATTTCCTGCTTTTGATTTAAAGTGAGAGACTATTCCTTTCACTTGGACACTTAGAAGCCAGTGTAGGGTTAATTGGCTGAATTTTGATACCATTGTGTCTTGGGGAATTATGGATGCCCAAGGAGCTGTTGTGGGGAGGGGAGAAATGGCCGGTCAGTGGAGTAGTTAGAATACACACAACATTTATCAATTAACTTCACCGTCTTATACAACATTATCAATTAAGTTCACCACCTGCTCCTCCGTCAGTGGAGCAGTTAGAATACACACAACATTTATCAATTAAGTTCACTGTTGTATAAAGGTACAGTTTGTTTGTGGCACCCCAAAACGATTACAATAGTAACATCAAAGATCAGTGATTGTCCAAGTGTGGTGGTGCATACCCTGTGGTCCCATTTACTCCGGAACCTGAGGCAGGAGGATCATTTGAGCCCAGGCAGTTGAGGCTGCAGTGAGCCGTGATTGTGCCACTGCACTTCAGCCTGGGTGGAGAGAGTGAGACCCTGTCTCAAATTAAAAAAAAAAAAAGCAAACAAACAGTCAAAAAAGATCACTGATCACCATAACAGATACAATAATAAAAAAAAACTTTGAAATATTGCAAGAAGTACCAAATTATGACACAGAGGCAAGATATGATGTGAGCACAGTTGTTGTTAAAGAGGTGCTGATAGACTGGCTCCATGCAGAATTTTCCCAAACCTTCATTTTCTAAGAAATATCTGCAAACAGCAATACAATGAGGAAGAATAAAACAAGGTGCGCCTGCATGAAGCAACAGCAGTAGCATTTGAACGTTGGAGTTGTTTTATCATCAAAAGTTGCCAGAGATGATATTTTACAGCTGTTAAGAGTTGAGTATCTGATTGGACAGATGAGGAAGAGTAGTGGCTGCCTAAAGCAAGTGATAAGCTAATATTAAAGGCAAGTTAATATTTCTTTTACTATTCTAAAGCTTTCTTAAGATTAGCTTTTTGAATAACACCATTATGGAGCTGGCTGGTATAATAGAAAGAAATGGATTTTCTCATCCTACAGAGTTGACTTTTAACCACACTCTGCCCTTCACTAGTTCCATGACCTTGAGCAACTTATTTAACTTTCTAATCTCAGGTTTCCTACTCCATATGATACAGTTAATAAGACCTATCTTCTTGGGCTTCTGGGAGGATGATGGGAGAATTCATGTGTAAAGGGAAAATCAGGTTTTGGCTTTTCCCAGGTTCCTTCTTGAGGGCAGATTAGATGGAAGACTGGTTGAATGTTTGAACCATCAGTTGGCAGTCAGCCAGCCTGATATTCAAAAGGTTCAAAATCTAGGCTCCAGTGGACAACCTAGCAAGCCAGACAAATGTTAAAATTTTGGATTCTAGCCAATTGTGTATGTATATGTATGTGCTTGTCAGTCATCTGTGTTACTTTTTAATTAAGGGCTTTAACACCAAGAGTCAGAGATAAAGGAAAAGTATAGAACAGGTTGAGAGGATTACATAGATTTAGAGAAGATGCTAATCAAATGAAACTGGTGTGGGTTCTGCAAACACAGCTTCAAGGGCAGAAAATTTTAAATCTACTGTTAACTTACCTACTTCTGTAGCCTTTGGGTTCCTCTTTAGATACTGTAATGGTAAATAATGTTGCTCATGAATATTGAAATACCTCACTCAAGAATTCTGGAAACATTTTGCGTACTGTATTGAGCTTAGGACTTTGAACAACTTTCTTTGTGATCAGAAGGTAAAGATATTGTTTTCCCCTTCCTATTGGTTATATAGAATGTAAGCTCTTCAGACATTAAAATGTCAAGAACCAACAGGCAGAGAAAATGGATGTGGATAAGATCCCTGAAGAGAAATGTCAAAAGGCTTCATCTCATGACTGTTGGTAAAGACTCTTTTTATAGGATGTGTGTTGTCATGGCATTGGAGAGCAGGGACTGAATTGGGAAAAAATTAAAGACATTATAGTGTGGTAAAGGGACTTAGCATATATAAGCTATGGAGAAAAGTGCAATTCCTTTATCTGGTCTTGGACATCACACAGCCAGCTTACAGGATGCTGGCAGACATTATGGAAATGACAAATAGCTAAAGATTCTGTGATTCAGACTGGTCGCCACATTATCTGAGCTATAACTTCAGAGTTGAGAGGGAAATTGGGTGGAAATTGCTCTGGTAGTATTAACAGCTGGAGGTACTTTGAGACGAGCAGGGGAGGCACACATATATCAACCACAAACATTTTTGACACACCTAAATGTCAATTCAGCACATTTGAATATTTACTTAGAAACACTTGTGCACTCAGCCTTCTAATAGATGCTGTAGAGCATATAAAGAAGGTAGATATTACCCCTAACCTAGAGGAAATAAAAGTCAGATATCAAATGCAAACTTTCTTTTTATTATTTACTAGTGAATCTTTTAAAACTTCTGTGTGAGAGGCTTCAAGAATCAGGCTTAGGAACCTGTAAAGCACAAATTTTTTCAGAGACTTATTTTTTAATTATAATTAATAAAAATATAACTTAATTGATAATAACAGGCAAATAGATTAAAATGTGTATATTACATTATCGAATGTTTCCTCAATCTTTGATATACTAACTTCATAATTTTTGCCAAACCTCAAACCACCTGTAATATATTTAGTTATTATCTAAAACAAATTATTTCTTTTTATTTCAATTAATTCATTTGAAAAAGAAATGGGAGGCAGGAGAATCGCTTGAACTCGGGAGGCGGAGGTTGCAGTGAGCTGAGATCATGCCACTGCACTCCAGCCCAGGCAACAGTGCCAGACTCTGTCTCAAAAAAAAAAAAAAAAAAAAGAAAAGAAAAAGAAATTGGAACTTGAAAAGAAATATTGCTTGCCATAATAAAATATAATTGTAAAAATAAGTGCAATTAAAACAAAATAATGTAATTCAATTCAAGAAAAATACTTTTGCCTGCTGAAGGAAGGCCTGTCACCTACTCTTCCTTTGCTTAAAAGGGAGAATAACAAGTGCTAGAAGACGTGAAAACATACTGGCACCAAATAGGGATTTTCCTTTTTATGTAATTACAAGGGTTAAAACAAAATTGAAGTAATTTTCATACCATGTGATTTAATATTATTAAATGCATGTCCAATAGTCATCTAAAATCATCACGTTCCACACTTTGGTATTCACTGCCTTAAGGCTTCCAAGGTCAAGTGCATGTACTTAATTTTGTTTAGCCTTGCAAGAATAACAACATATTCATTTATTAACCAAATTTTACAGATGAGGAGACAAAGGCACAAAGAGGTTAAAAGGCACCCCCCTGTGTTTAATCAGTGGTAGATATGGACACAAACACAGATTTTTGAGGGAAAAAAGTTGTTTCCCTTTGTACAATCATTATATTATTATGTTATATACTATTATGTATTATATATTGCACAGCTATTATTTCATGCAATTTTATTATTAATGAACTCAAATAAGTGAGTAATAATAATTACTGAATTTTTTTATCAAGCTATAGGAAGAGGATTTTTCCATATTTTAATGCCCTGATGATAAGCATTTTATTAATTAGAGGAACAGCCTCTGCTAATGGTGTGCTTTAAGAGGGATGTAGTTTGGTAAGTAAATTTTATTCATCTGTTTTTGTATATAGTAATAGATATATGGGGAGGAAAGAGATGTGACCCTGGGTGGCAGTATAGAGAATGTACTCTAGTGACCTCAGATTTAGAGCAATGGAAATGGGGTCTCCTAATGTTGAAAAATACAAGGCAATGATTGAGGGAGAAGCAAAGAACTGAAGATAAGATTTAGAAAGACTAAAGTATAAAATGGGTTGCAAACTTTGATAAAGCCAATGATAACCAGAAGACCCTAGTTACAATAGAGTAAGAATAAGATCATCAAATGAATAAACTCAGCGCTGTGGTTTAGAGTGTAAAGTTGATGGTTGACATAGGAGAGAACTCTTTTTTTTTTTTTTTTTTTTTTTGAGACGGAGTCTCGCTCTGTCGCCCAGGCTGGAGTGCAGTGGCGCAATCTCGGCTCACTGCAAGCTCCGCCTCCCGGGTTCACGCCATTCTCCTGCCTCAGCCTCTCTGAGTAGCTGGGACTACAGGCGCCCGCCACCACGCCTGGCTAATTTTTTTGTATTTTTAGTAGAGACGGGGTTTCACCTGATCTCGATCTCCTGACCTCGTGATCCGCCCGCCTCGGCCTACCAAAGTGCTGGGATTACAAGTGTGAGCCACCGCGCCCGGCCGACATAGGAGAGAACTCTTTAATCTCTATTTTGCTTTGTCTTTTCTCTTAAAGAGACTGATTTCAACACTAAGATGTGTAGAATAAACATTGATTGGGAGGAAGAGAAGATGAAAATGAGATAAAATATTATAAGAGGTAATTCTACTGCTAAAAATGAGTTCAAGTTTCCTCCTGTGAGCAAATTTAACCCCAGAATATAATATCCTAAGGTGCAAATGAGGACAGTGATATGTGAAGGAGAAAGAGAAAATGGAAAAGAGGAAAATGTAAATGTAGATTCACATTTTAGAGGAAAAAAGGATATATGCTGCTATTCAGGACTAGAGAGCTTTAAGTTAACCCTGGGCAAGGTCCTAGAATGAATTATTAAAGATGTGATTCATAAAAATCTAGAAGGAGATCCAGCAAGAGATCACCAACATCACTTCACAATGGAGGAATATCATTTTGTTCTTTAGCAGGAAATAGTGACTGTTGAATGAGTGTATCTGATATTCCACAGGCATTTTGGGAACACTTTCATGATATTTCTGGGGAAATCATGAAGAATGGGTTTAATGCAATAATAAATACCCAATTGGAAGATGGTTCCTAAGTATCTGAACAAGGGCTGCTTAACAAAATGATAGCATTCAAAGAGGAGGTTCTTAATGTTGCTTCTCAGAATTTTTCCATGTTTAAAATTTGTTGCAGGCTAGATTTGCTGGTTATGAAGCTTAGTTTTTGTTTGTCTGAGAAAATCTTTATTTCCCCTTCTTTTTTTGTATTTTTTTGAGATGGAGTTTCACTCTTGTTGCCCAGGCTGGAGACTGCCTGGGCCTCCTGAGTAGCTGGGATTACAGGCGCCCACCACCCCGCCCGGCTAGTTTTTGTATTTTTAGTAGAGATGGGGTTTCACCATGTTGGTCAGGTTCGTCTCGAACTCCCAACCTTAGGAGATCCACCTGCCTTGGCCTCCCAAAATGCTGGGATTACAGGCATGAGCCGCCACGCCCGGCCTTATTTATTTATTTATTTTTAAGATGGAGTCTTGCTCTTTCACCCAGGCTGGAGTTCAATGGCACAATCTTGGCTCACTGCAAGCTTCACCTCCTGGATTGAAGTCATTCTCCTGCCTCAGCCTCCCGAGTAGCTGGGACTACAGGTGGGCCACCATGCCTGGCTAATTTTTGTATTTTTAGTAGAAATGCCGTTTCGTCATGTTAGCCAGGCTGATCTGAACTCCTGACCTCAGGTGATCCGCCCACCTCGGCCTCCTAAAGTGCTGAGATTACAGGTGTGAACCACCATACCCGGCTCTCCTTCACTTTGGAAGGACAATTTGACTGGATATAGAATTCAAGCCCGTTGGGTTTTTTTGCTTTCAAGACTTTAAATATTTTATGCTACTTTCCTTTTCTTTGTATAGTTTCTGATAAGAAGTCTACTATAATTGCTATTTTCATTCATCTAAAGCAAAGTTTTCTCCCCCTCTAGCTTCTTTATTTTGTTTTATTTTATTATTATACTTTAGGTTTTAGGGTACATGTGCACAATGTGCAGGTTTGTTACATATGTATCCATGTGCCGTGTTGGTTTGCTGCACCCATTAACTCGTCATTTAGCATTAGGTATATCTCCTAATGCTGTCCCTCCTCACTCACCCCACCCCACAACAGTCCCCGGAGTGTGATGTTCCCCTTCCTGTGTCCATGAGTTCTCATTGTTCAATTCCCACCTATGAGTGAGAACATGCGGTATTTGGTTTTTTGTCCTTGCGATAGTTTACTGAGAATGATGTTTTCCAGTTTCATCCATGTCCCTACAAAGGAAATGAACTCATCATTTTTTATGGCTGCATAGTATTCCATGGTGTATATGTGCCACATTTTCTTAATCCAGTCTATCATTGTTGGACATTTGGGTTAGTTCCAAGTCTTTGCTATTGTGAATAGTGCTGCAATAAACATACGTGTGCATGTGTCTTTATAGCAGCACGATTTATAGTCCTTTGGGTATATACCCAGTAATGGGATGGCTGGGTCAAATGGTATTTCTAGTCTAGATCCCTGAGGAATCGCCACACTGACTTCCACAATGGTTGAACTAGTTTACAGTCCCACCAACAGTGTAGAAGTGTTACTATTTCTCCACATCCTCTCCAGCACCTGTTGTTTCCTGACTTTTTAATGATGGCCATTCTAACTGGTGTGAGATGGTATCTCATTGTGGTTTTGATTTGCATTTCTCTGATAGCCAGTGATGATGAGCATTTTTTCATGTGTTTTTTGGCTGCATAAATGTCTTCTTTTGAGAAGTGTTTGTTCATGTCCTTAGCCCACTTTTTGATGGGGTTGTTTGCTTTTTTCTTGTAAATTTGTTTGAGTTCATTGTAGATTCTGGATATTAGCCCTTTGTCAGATGAATAGGTTGCAAAAATTTTCTCCCATTCTGTAGGTTGCGTGTTCACTCTGATGGTAGTTTCTTTTGCTGTGCAGAAGCTTTTTAGTTTAATGAGATCCCATTTGTCAATTTTGGCTTTTGTTGCCGTTGCTTTTGGTGTTTTAGACATGAAGTCCTTGCCCACACCTATGTCCTGAATGGTATTGCCTAGGTTTTCTTCTAGGGTTTTTATGGTTTTAGGTCTAACATGTAAGTCTTTAATCCATCTTGAATTAATTTTTGTATAAGTTGTAAGGAAGGGATCCAGTTTCAGCTTTCTACATATGTCTAGCCAGTTTTCCCAGCACCATTTATTAAATAGGGAATCCTTTCCCCATTGCTTGTTTTTGTCAGGTTTGTCAAAGATCAGATAGTTGTAGATATGTGGCATTATTTCTGAGGGCTCTGTTCTGTTCCATTGATCTATGTCTCTGTTGTGGTACCAGTATCATGCTGTTTTGGTTACTATAGCCTTGTAATATAGTTTGAAGTCAGGTAGTGGGATGCTTCCAGCTTTTTTCTTTTGGCTTAGGATTGACTTGGCAATGTGGGCTCTTTTTTGGTTCCATATGAACTTTAAAGTAGTTTTTTCCAATTCTGTGAAGAAAGGCATTGGTAGCTTGATGGGGATGGCATTGAATCTATAAATTACCTTGGGCAGTATGGCCATTTTCATGATATTGATTCTTTCAACCCATGAGCATGGAATGTTCTTCCATTTGTTTGTATCCTCTTTTATTTCATTGAGCAGTGGTTTGTAGTTCTCCTTGAAGAGGTCCTTCACATCCCTTGTAAGTTGGATTCCTAGGTATTTTATTCTCTTTGAAGCAATTGTGAATGGGAGTTCACTCATGATTTGGCTCTCTGTTTGTCTGTGATTGGTGTACAAGAATGCTTGTGATTTTCGTACATTGATTTTGTATCCTGAGAGTTTGCTGAACTTGCTAATCAGCTTAAGGAGATTTTGGGCTGAGATGACGGGGCTTTCTAAATATACAATCATGTCATCTGCAAACAGGGACAATTTGACTTCCTCTTTTCCTAATTGAATACCCTTTATTTCCTTCTCCTGCCTGATTGCTCTGGCCAGAACTTCCAGCACTATGTTGAATAGGAGTGGTGAGAGAGGGCATCCCTGTCTTGTGCCAGTTTTCAAAGGGAATGCTTCCAGTTTTTGCCCATTCAGTATGATATTGGCTGTGGGTTTGTCATAGATAGCTCTTATTATTTTGAGATACGTCCCATCAATACCTAATTTATTGAGAGTTTTTAGCATGAAGGTTGTTGAATTTTGTCAAAGGCCTTTTCTGCATCTATTGGGATAATCATGTGGTTTTTGTCTTTGGTTCTGTTTATATGCTGGATTACATTTATTGATTTGCGTATGTTGAACCAGCCTTGCATCCCAGGGATGAAGCCCACTTGATCATGGTGTATAAGCTTTTTGATGTGCTGCTGGACTCGGTTTGCCAGTATTTTATTGAGGATTTTTGCATCAATGTTCATCAAGGATATTGGTCTGAAATTCTCTTTTTTGGTTATGTCTCTGCCAGGCTTTGGTATCAGGAAGATGCTGACCTCATAAAATGTGCTAGGGAGGATTCCCTCTTTTTCTATCAATTGGAATAGTTTCAGAAGAAATGGTATCAGTTCCTCCTTGTACCTCTGATAGAATTAGGCTGTGAATCCATCAGGTCCTGGACTCTTTTTGGTTGGTAAGCTATTGATTATTGCCACAATTTCAGAACCTGTTATTGGTCTATTCAGAGATTCAACTTCTTCCTGGTTTAGTCTTGGGAAGGTGTATTTGTCAAGGAATTTATCCATTTCTTCTAGATTTTCTAGTTTATTTGTGTAGAGGTGTTTGTAGTATTCTCTGATGGTAGATTGTATTTCTGTGGGATCGGTGGTGATAGCCCCTTTTTCGTTTTTTATTGCGTCTATTTGATTCTTCTCTCTTTTCTTCTTTATTAGTCTTGCTAGCGGTCTATCAATTTTGTTGATCTTTTGAAAAAACCAGCTCTTAGATTCGTTAATTTTTGAAGGGTTTTTTGTGTCTCTATTTCCTTCAGTTCTGCTCTGCTTTTAGTTATTTCTAGCCTTCTGCTAGATTTTGAATGTGTTTGCTCTTGCTTTTCTATTTCTTTTAATTGTGATGTTAGGGTGTCAATTTTGGATCTTTCCTGCTTTCTCTTGTGGGCATTTAGTGCTATAAATTTCCCTCTACACACTGCTTTGAATGTGTCCCCGAGATTCTGGTATGTTGTGTCTTTGTTCTCATTGGTTTCAAAGAACATCTTTATTTCTGCCTTCATTTCATTATGTACCCAGTAGTCATTCAGGAGCAGGTTGTTCAGTTTCCATGTAGTTGAGCGGTTTTGAGTGAGTTTCTTAATCCTGAGTTCTAGTTTGATTGCACTGTGTTCTGAGAGACAGTTTGTTATAATTTCTGTTCTTTTACATTTGCTGAGGAGAGCTTTACTTCCAACTATGTGGTCAATTTTGGAATAGTGTGGTGTGGTGCTGAAAAAAATGTATATTCTGTTGATTTCGGGTGGAGAGTTCTGTAGATGTCTATTAGGTCCACTTTGTGTAGAGCTGAGTTCAATTCCTGGATATCCTTGTTAACTTTCTGTCTCGTTGATCTGCCTAATGTTGACAGTGGGGTGTTAAAATCTCCCATTATTATTGTGTGGGAGTCTAAGTCTCTTAGTAGGTCACTCAGGACTTGTTTTATGAATCTGGGTGCTCCTGTATTGGGTGCATATTTATTTAGGATAGTTAGCTCTTCTTGTTGAATTGATCCCTTTATCATTATGTAATGGCCTTGTTTGTCTCTTCTGACCTTTGTTGGTTTAAAATCTGTTTTATCAGAGACTAGGATTGCAAACCCTGCTTTTTTTTGCTTTCCATCTGCTTGGTAGATCTTCTTCTGTCCCTTTATTTTGAGCCTATGCGTGTCTCTGCACGTGCGATGGGTTTCCTGAATACAGCACACTGATGGGTCCTGACTCCTTATCCAGTTTGCCAGTCTGTGTCTTTTAATTGGAGCATTTAGCCCATTTACATTTAAAGTTAATATTGTTATGTGTGAATTTCATCCTGTCATTATGATGTTAGTTGGTTATTTTGCTCGTTAGTTGATGCAGTTTCTTCCTAGCCTCGATGGTCTTTACAATTTGGCGTGTTTTTGCAGTGGCTGGTACCGGTTGTTCCTTTCCATGTTTAGTGCTCCCTTCAGGAACTCTTTTAGGGCAGGCCTGGTGGTGACAACATCACTCAGCATTTGTTTGTCTGTAAAGTATTTTATTTCTCCTTCACTTATGAAGCTTAGTTTGGCTGGATATGAAATTCTGGGTTGAAAATTCTTTTCTTTAAGAATGTTGAATATCGACCCCCACTCTCTTCTGGCTTGTAGAGTTTCTGCCGAGAGATCAGCTGTTAGTCTGATGGGCTTCCCTTTGTGGGTAACCCGACCTTTCTCTCTGGCCACCCTTAACATTTTTTCCTTCATTTCAACTTTGGTGAATCTGACAATTATGTGTCTTGGAGTTGCTCTACTTGAGGAGTATCTTTGTGGCATTCTCTGTATATCCTGAATCTGAATGTTGGCCGGCCTTGCTAGATTGGGGAAGTTCTCCTGGATAATATCTTGCAGAGTGTTTTCCAACTTGGTTCCATTCTCCCTGTCATTTTCAGGTACACCAATCAGACGTAGGTTTGGTCTTTTCACATAGTCCCAAATTTCTTGGAGGCTTTGTTCATTTCTTTTTATTCTTTTTTCTCTAAACTTCCCTTCTTGCTTCATTTCATTCATTTCATGTTCCATCACTGATACCCTTTCTTCTAGTTGATCACATTGGCTACCGAGCCTTCTGCAATCTTCGTGTAGTTCTTGAAAGTTGGCTTTCAGCTCCATCAGCTCCTTTAAGCCCTTCTCTTCATTGGTTATTCTAGTTATCCATTCATCTAATTTTTTTTCAAAGTTTTTAACTTCTTTACTATTGTTTTGAATTTCCTCCTGTAGCTTGGAGTATTTAGATCGTCTGAAGCCTTCTCTCAACTCGTCAAAGTCATTCTCCGTCCAGCTTTGTTCCATTGCTGGTGAGGAACTGTGTTCCTTTGGAGGAGGAGAGGGGCTCTGCTTTTTAGTTTCCAGTTTTTCTGCTCTGTTTTTTCCCCATCTTTGTGGTTTTATCTACTTTTTGTCTTTGATGATGGTGATGTACAGATGGGTTTTTGGTGTGGATGTCCTTTCTGTTTGTTAGTTTTCCTTCTACCAGACAGGACCCTCAGCTGCAGGTCTGTTGGAGTTTGCTAGAGGTCCACTCCAGACACTGTTTGGCTGGGTGTCAGCAGCAGTAGCTGCAGAACAGCGGGTTTTCATGAGACCAGAAATCCAGCTGTCTGATAGTTCCTCTGGAAGTTTTGTCTCAGAGGAGTACCTGGCCATGTGAGGTGTCAGTCTGTCCCTACTGGGAGGTGCCTCCCAGTTAGGCTGCTTGGGGGTCAGGGACCCACTTTAGGAGGCAGTCTGTCCGTTCTCAGATCTCCAGCTGCGTGCTGGGAGAACCACTACTCTCTTCAAAGCTGTCAGACAGGGACATTTAAGTCTGCAGATATTCCTGCTGAATTTTTGTCTCTGCCCTGCCCCCAGAGGTGGAGCCTACAGAGGCAGGCAGGCCTCCTTGAGCTGTGGTGGGCTCCACCCAGTTTGAGCTTCCTGGGTGCTTTGTTTACCTAAGCAAGCCTGGGCAATGGTGGGCGCCCCTCCCCCAGCCTCGCTGCCGCCTTGCAGTTTGATCTCAGACTGCAATGCTAGCAATCAGCGAGACTCCGTGGGCATAGGACCCTCCAAGGCAGGTGCGGGACACAATCTCCTGGTGTGCCGTTTTCCAGGCCCGTTGGAAAAGCGCAGTATTAGGGTGGGACTGACCTGATTTTCCAGGTGCCGTCTGTTACCCCTTTCTTTGACTAGGAAAGGGAACTCCCTGACCCCTTGCGCTTCCCGAGTGAGGCTATGCTTTGCCCTGCTTCGGCTCACGTACAGTGTGCTGTACCGACTGTCCTGCACCCACTGTTTGGCCCTCCCTAGTGAGATGAACCCAGTACCTCAAATGGAAATGCAGAAGTCACCTGTCTTCTGTGTGGCTCAGGCTGGGAGCTGTAGACCGGAGCTGTTCCTATTCAGCCATCTTGGCTCTACCCTCTAGCTTCTTTCATAATATTCTCTTCATGTTTCATTTTCTGCAGTTTGTTTTGTTTTTGGTATTTATCTGGCTTGATATTCTCTGATATTCCTGAATTTGTGATGTGGTGTCTGTCATTAATTTTGGAAAGTTTTTAACCATCACTACTTCAGCTATTTCTTTTCCTCTGTTCTCTTTAATTTTTTCCTTCTGATATTCCAATTACCTGTATGTTATACCTTTTAAAATTGTCTACAGTTCATAGTGGATATGTGATTTCTAAAAAATTCTTTTTTCTCTTTGCATTTCAGTTTGCTATTGATGATCTTCATTCTCACAGATAGTTTTTTTCTCAGCTGTTTTTGTTTTTTATTTTGATCATCTGTTTTCATTCTTAGAGTTTCCATCTTGCTGCTTACATTACTTATCTCTTCTTGCATGTTGTCTTAAAGCCCTTAACATATTAATTATAGTTATGATATTGTAAATTCCATGTCTGATCATATCATCATCTGTGTCATAGCTGAACCTGATTCTCATGATTGCTTTGTTTCCTTAGACTGTGTTTGGTTTTTCTTGGAATGCTTTGTAATTTTTTGTTCAAACCAGACAGAAAAATACACAAATAGGCAAGTAGGCCTTTATTGTGAGGATTTATGTTAATCTGACTAAGTGCTAGGCTATGTTTACTGTTTGCTATTGGTGTAGGTGTCAGAAGCTTCAAATTTGTCCTTAATTTTGTCTCTCACCTTGATTTTAGGCTTCCGTAAGTACTTCTCAGAATCTCTGCTTTGCAGATTTTTTAACTGTAATCCACTGTCATATGGGAGCCCTATTGCTGAGGTGAGAAGGTTCTGGGAGGGAGAAGTATTCCATAATCTTGTTAAAACTCCATCTTTTGGCAGGGGGGCATGTTTCTGAACTGTCAGCTTCACAAGTGTTTCTCCAGTGGCATAGCTTTTAAATTTTTCCCTTGGGGGGACTAGAAAGCTAGAGAAGACAGGAGAGAGAGAGGAATGGCTTTCCTTCCTTCCTTCTGGAATAAGGTTCTGGGAAAGTCTTTCACCCTGCAAAGTAGGCCTTTGTTATGGAGAACTCTCCAAGAGGATTTCATCCTCTTTTCCTGTCAAATCCAGGGGAGGATCTTTCTCACATCCTTACTATGAGAATTTGGCCATGTTCTTGGAGGTAAAGCTCACAAATGTGTGAGGGTACCCTCAGAACCGTGGCCCCCCTGAGCTTTTTCTCTCACGTGAGTCCACACACAGCCTCCAGCAATTTGCCAACATGGCCATGTAAATGCTGCTAACAATTTATGGCTCCAGCACCTGCTTTTCCAGGTAAGCAGATCCTAGCAGCTTCTTTTCCTGGTAAGCAGATCCCAGCTGTTTCTCTAGCTACACCTGTCTCTCCAAATTTGGGGTAGTGTTTGGCCCTGAAACTTCAGTTATTTGATGGGTCCAAGAAAAGTCATTGTTTTTGTTTATCTAGCTTGTTGTTGTTGTTGTTGTAGGAATGGAAGTGGTGACTTCTCATCTGATTACTGTTATGCACGTCCATGTGAAGAGACCACCACACACGCTTTGTGTGAGCAATAAAGCTTTTTAATCACCTGTGTGCAGGCAGGCTGAATCCAAAAAAGGAGTCAGCAAAGGAAGATAGGAGTAGGGCAGTTTTATGGGATTTGGGTAGGTAGTGGAAAATTAGAGTTAAAGGGGGTTGTTCTCTTGTGGGCAGGGGCGGAGGTCACAAGGTGCTTGGTGGGGAGCTCCTGAGATTCACTGTCCAGGAGAAGGAATGTCACAAGGTCAATTGATCAGTTAGGGTGGGGCAGGAACAAATGACAATGGTGGAATATCATCAGTTAAGGCAGGAACTGGCTATTTTCACTTCTTTTGTAGTTCTTTGGTTGCTTCAGGCCATCTGGATATATATGTGCAGCTCACAGGGGATATGATGGCTTAGCTTGGGCTCACAGGCCTGACATTCCTGTCTTCTTATATTAATAAGAAAAACAAAACAAAGTAGTGGTGAAGTATTGGGGTGGTGAAAATTTTGGGGGATGGTATGGAGAGATAATGGGCGATGTTTCTTAGGGCTGCTTTGAGAGGGATTAGGGGTGGCATGGGAACCTAGAGTGGGAGAGATTAAACTGGAGAAAGATTTTGGGGTAAAGGGTGATGTTGTGGGGTTGTTAGAAGGAGCATTTGTCATATAGAATGATTGGTAATGGCCAGGATGCAGTTTTGTATGAACTGAGAAACTAAACGGAAGACACAAGGTCCAAATAAGAGAAGGAGAAAAACAGGTATTAAAGGACTAAGAGTTAGGAGGACCCAGGACATCCAATTAGAGAGTGCCCAAGGGAGTTTAGCATAATTGTTTTGTTGGTTAGCGAGTTTTGGGGCTCTATCCTTGAGTTTTTTTATGTTGCCATATACCAGGTCAGATTGATTTAGGTAAAAACAACACTCTTCATTTAAAAATATACAGAGACCTCCTTTTTCAGCAGTGAGTAAATTGAGGCCTTGGCAGTTTTGGAGGACAACTGAAGCTAAAGAGTCAACCTGGGCTTGGAGGACAGATAAAGTTTGTGATATATCTGTAATGCTAGCAGAGAAGTCATTATAGAGGCTGCGGAATGTTGTGACAGAGGTTGATATGCCTGCTATTCCAGTTCCAAGTACAATAGTGGAGGCAGAAAGTTCTAGACCCACAAGTAAAGGGATTACTGAGATGACTCTTTTTGCTGTGTTGGTGTCATGAGGGGGACAGGCAGTTGTTCGTTCCCATCTGCAAACTGGATTTTGGGGATAAGGAAGACTAGAGTACATGTGCCCATCCAGTTGGCAGGTAGGCGCATGTAGGTAGAAGAGCCACATAAAAGAAGAAACCTTGTGTCAGGCAGAATTGGAAATGTAAAGTGAAAAGGTGAGAGGGTGTACTGAAAGAGGAGTCCTGCACCCAAAATCCTAGAGCTCCAGCAAGTGCTGCAGCCATTAGAGGTTGTAAAGGGGATTGATGGTGCAACTCATAGAGGGAGAAGTTTGGTTTCCATGGTGTATGAGAAAGCACACAGTGTCTATGAGCAACCTTTCACTGCTATTCATGGGGCTTGGTATAAGCAAGCAAGAGGAGGGGATAGGAGGAGATTCAGATGAGCTGGGGGAGGGTAGCCAAGGATGGAGTGAGATGCAGGGTAAGTGTCTTCCTAAACAATAGTGACTGCCAATGTTTTTTAGTTTGTCAGTAACGACAGAGGGCTCATCAGTAATGCGAAGTTGGAATACTCCCATCTGTTTAGTAATATGTGTGGCTGGGTTCTGGAGATAGAGTAAAGGAACATTTGGATGGTGGAAGGTTGCCTAAAGGAATTCCAGTAGGCTATTGTCGGGAGATGCATAAAGGAACAGCAACAGGGAGAGTTGTTTGTGTGGTGAGGGGTCCAAACATTTGGGGGGCAGGGGGTAGAATTGACATAAGGAGAAAGTTGCCTTTCCTTCCTTCTGGAATAAGCCTCTGTGACCTGCACATATACATCCAGATGGCCTGAAGCAACTGAAGAACTACAAAAGAAGTGAAAATAGTCAGTTCCTGCCTTAACTGATGACATTCCACCATTGTGATACTGCCCCACCCTAACTGATCAATTGACCTTGTCACATTCCTTCTCCTGGGCAGCGAATCTCAGGAGCTCCCCACTGAGCACCTTGTAACCCCTGCCCCTGTCCATAAGAGAACAATCCCCTTTAAGTCTAATTTTCCACTACCTACCCAAATCCTATAAAACTGCCCCACCCCTATCTCCCTTTGCTGACTCCTTTTTTTTGGATTCACCCTGCCTGCACCCAGGTGATTAAAAAGCTTTATTGCTCACACAAAGCCTGTGTGGTGCTCTCTTCATATGGACACGCATAACATTTGGTGCCAAAGACCTGGGACAGGGGGACTCCTTCAGGAGACTCATCCCCTGTCCTTGCTCTCACTCCTTGAGGAGATCCACCTATGACCTCGGGTCCTCAAACCAGCCAAAGGAACATCTCACCAATTTTAAGTTGGGTAAGTGGCCTCTTTTTATTCTCTTCTCCAACCTGTCTTGCTATCCCTCCACCCTTCAATCTCTCCCTTCCTTAATTTTGGTTCCTTTCCCTTTCTGGTAGAGACAGAGGAGACACGTTTTATCCATGAACTAAAAACTCCGGCAACAGTCATGGACTTGGGAAAACAGTCTTCCCTTGGTGTTTAATCACTGTGGGGACGCCTGCCTTCATCCTTCACCTTGGTGGCCAGTACCACCTTCCCTGGGTGGCAAGACCACCTCTCCCCACACCGTGTGTCTATCCTCTCTTTTCTTTAAACTTACCTTTTAACTATGGGCAAACTTCCACCTGCCATTCCTCCTTCTTCTCCCTTAGCCTGTATTCTCAAGAACTTAAAACCTCTTCAACTCACACCTGACCTAAAACCTAAATGCCTTATTTTCTTCTGCAATACCGCTTGGCCCCAATACAAACTTGACAATGGTTCTAAATGACCAGAAAATGGCACTTTCGATTTCTCCATCCTACAAGATCTAGATAATTTTTGTCAAAAAATGGGCAAATGGTCTGAGGTGCCTGACATCCAGGCATTCTTTTACACATTGGTCCCTCCCTAGTCTCTGCTCCCAATGCAACTTGTCCCAAATCTTTCTTCCTTCTCTCCTGTCTGTTCCTTCAGTCTCCACCCCAAGCTCTGAGTCCTTTGAATCCTCCTTTTCTATAAACCCATCTGACCTCTCCCATCCTCCCCAGGCTGCTCTTCACCAGGCCGAGCATGGTCCCAATTCTTCCTCAGCCTCTGCTCCCTCACCTTATAATCCTCCTATCACTTCCCCTCCTCACACCTGTTCTGGCTTACAGTTTCATTCTGTGACTAGCTCTCCCCCACCCACCCAAAAATATCCTCTTAGAGAGGTGGCTGGAGCTGAAGGCATAGTCAAGGTTAATGCTCCTTTTTCTTTATCCAACCTCTCCCAAATCAGTTAGCATTTAGGCTCTTTTTCATCAAATATAAAAACCTAGTCTAGTTAATGGCCTGTTTGGCAAGAACCCTTAGATGCTTTACCGCTCTAGACCCAGAGGGGCCAGAAGGCTGTCTTATTCTCAATATGCATTTTATTATCCAATCTGCTCCTAACATTAGAAAAAGCTCCAAAAATTATATTCTGGCCCTCAAGCCCCACAATAGGACTTAATTAACCTCGCCTTCAAGGTGTACAGTAATAGTGAAGAGGCAGCCAAGTAGCAATGTATTTCTGAGTTACAATTACTTGCCTCTGCTGTGTGAGATAGAAACCCCAGCCACATCTCTAGCACATAAGAACTTCAAAACGCCTAAACCACAGTGGCCAGGCATTCCTCCAGGACATCCTCCTCCAGGATCTTGCTTCAAGTGCCAGAAATCTGGCCACTGGGCCAAAGAATGCCCAGCCTGGGATTCCTCCAAGTCATGTCCCATCTGTGTGGGAACCCACTGGAAATTGGACTGTCCAGCTCACCAGGCAGCCACTCCCAGAGCCCCTGGAACTCTGGCCCAAGGCTCTCTGACTGACTCCTTCCCAGATGTTCTCAGCTTAGTGGCTGAAGACTGACGCTGCCTGATCACCTCAGAAGCCTCCTGGACCATCACAGATGCTTTGGGTAACTCTTACAGTGGAGGGTAAGTCCACCTCCTTCTTAATCAATACAGAGCCTACCCACTCCACATTACCTTCTTTTCAAGGGCCTGTTTCCCTTGCCTCCAAACTGTTGTGGGTATTGACGACCAGGCTTCTAAACCTCTTAAAACTCCCCCACTCTGGTGCCAACTTGGACAACATTCTATTATGCACTCCTTTTCAGTTATCCCCACCTGCCCAGCTCCCTTATTAGGTCAACACATTTTAACTAAATTATCTGCTTCCCTGACTATTCCCAGGTTTTGGCACCAAATGTCATGTGTGTCTGTGCAAAGAGAGTCTACCAACAGACTTTGTGTGAGCAACAAGGCTGTTTATTCACTTGGGTGCAAGTGGGCTGACTCCTTTCTCAGACTCAGCCCACTTGCACCCAAGTGAACAAACAGCCTTGTTGCTCACACAAAGCCTGTTGATGGACTCTCTTCACATGGACGTGCATGACATTTACATATTAGACCTGAAACTGGAAGTCCTCAATTATTCTATGTTTAACATTTATGAATTGTCTAGGTGAAGATGTAAAGAATTTGGTCAGCCAGTTGAAGAAGAATTAAACCAATAAGAACAGTGACAATATAAGGTGGCAAATTTGTGATACCATTAAACTGGATAATGACATGAATTTAACCAACTGTATCATATGAAGGATAACTTTAAGTTCCTGCTTTGGTTTCAAAACATATCTTTCATGGACAGGAAAGAGGAGCGGATCCTTAACAATGACATCCATGGAAATGATGTGGGGCTCTGAGTCATCATTTTGGTTATCATGAGTCAAGAGTGGGGATCAGCTTCCCATATAATTAAAGAATCAGTTTGCCAAAGTGCTCGTGTCAGAGGCGTGTGAACCAGAGCAACTGCATCTTAAATAGGAGCTGGGTAAAATGAGGCTGAAACCTACTGAGCTGCATTCTCAGACGGTTAGATGGTTAAGGCTAAGTCACAGGATGAGATGGGAGGTCAGCACAAAATACAAGTCATAAAGACCTTGCTGATAAAACAGGTTGCAGGAAAGAAGCCGGCCAAAACCCACCAAAACTAAACTCTCTATGAGAATGACCTCTGGTCGTCCTCACTACTACACTCCCACCAGAGCCATGACAGTTTACAAACGCCACGGCAACATCAGGAAGTTACCCTATATGGTCTAAAAAGGGAAGGCATGAATAATCCACCCCTTGTTTAGCATATCATCAAGAAATAACCATAAAAACAGGCAACCTGCAGCGCTCTGTCTATGGAGCAGACATTCTTTTATTCCTTTACTTTCTTAATAAACGTGCTTTCACTTCGCCCTGAGGACTTGCCCTGAATTCTTTCTTGAGAGAAATCCAATAACCCTCTCTTAGGGTCTGGATCGGGACCCCTGTCCTGTAACACTTATAGGTATTAAATAAGAAAAAGACCTAATCTCAAATGCACTGGGTTAAACCTCTTTCTTTAATGAAGAACTTCTTAGAAACTTTCATTGCTCGATTTCATCCATGCTTTTTCAAGTGGATAAAGAACCTGTATTATTTTTCAAATTTATTTGAGCATAGATCTGTTTTGGAATTCTTGTTCTGGAATTTAACAATTGTGAAAACACTGGGCAAGATACATAACTCTGAGGATCTTAGTTTGCTTATTTATAGGATGGAAATAATGATTCTTATTTCACAGTCTTGCTGTGAACATTAAATAAGGATAAGGTTAAAAACACGCCATAGTGCTGGGCAAATAAACAGTGCTGAGTAGATGTTGGTTGTTTTTTTTTTTTTAAGTTTTTTTTCTATTGATTTCTGGACAAAACCTTTAAAGGATATTTAGGAAAGAGTCCTACTTATTTAGCAACTCGTATGATTTGGGCATTTACCAATGAGAAAGGACATTGGTCCAGGAACAACCCTTGGTTATTGGTCCTAATGATGTCAGGATGGTCCCAAGTGATGGGCACTTGGTGAGAGAATTAGAACTATGGCTTTTTATCAACTTTAGTAAAACCATTTCCATATTTTAATTCATATTATATCTATCCCAGTATGTATCTGTCCACTATCAGCCTTGTATATAGGCAAATAAGAGTATATTCAGAGAAGAATGTTTAACGGGGTGAAGATACTCACTATAAAGCTATATGAGGATCTGCTAAAGGAAACAGAGATGTTTATTCCAGAAAGGAGAAGACTTGGGGGAAGGGGGTGGGCATGAAAGCTGTCTTCAAATATCTGTCTTCAAATATTTGATTGTCAGGTGGAAGACAGGCTAGACTCATTCTGTGTGTCTCCAAAGGGTTCAATCAAGAACAATCAACGTGTGAAAGCTTTAGGGCATGAAAGTTCAGCTCTACACAAGTAAAAGTTTTCAGAACTCAGAGTAGTTCAAAGAATAGCTGCCCCCATCAAGTGCTGAATTCCCCATTATTTTAAGATGTTCAAAAAGGCAGTAGTCAAATGCCTGGAATGGATGGTGTAGAGAAGATACAATTACAGTTAGTCAGTTTTATAGACTCAACTGAAAGATCCCTTAATCCCTGAGCATCTTTGGTTCTATGACCAAAAGGTGGAGGTTCTTAGTAGTAATTCTCCCACTTCTGTAAACTATATGCATTATGTTGAGTTCATTTCCATCTTTAGCCATAAAAAAGAGAGCTTTAAAATGCCGAGATTTGCCTTAATTCTACACATAAACATATTTCATTACATATTAATACCAGTTACTTTAGTAAAGAAGGAACCAAAGGAGCATAAGAAAGATTCAGAGACATACAGAGAAAGAAGGATGAGAGAAACCTGGAAAAAGGAGGCAAGCAGGCAGAGAGAAGTTCTCTTTTATTTTCCTGGCTCCCTTGACTAATCTTCATGCCTTCACTGCTGCCTCATGAAATTTTCCACCTCTATGAAGTCTGGGTTTTTCATCTATAAAAGGAAGCAGTTGGGTGTGATACTTTATTTATTCATTCAACAAACATTTATGAAGTACAAACTTGGTAAGCAGGCACTGTGCTAGCTCTGTGTGTGATGCAAAGACACAGGTCTTTGCTCACCCTTAGCTTCTCTAAGCCCATGTCATGTCAATGACAAGACGTCTGTGATCCTGGGCTGCCAGGTGTTGCCTTTGAACAGCTCACAGTTGCATTCAGCCTGAAATGATTTGCTTCAATCATCTCAAATGAATGGCTGGTTGTGAAAGGGCTGTGAAACCTGGAACACGCCATCTGCATGCATATTATTATTATCCGAAAGTCTGTGCAGAAGGAGCATGGGGGCTTAGACATGGGAAAGAAAACAAATCACTTTTGAATTGCTACAAATTTCTTCTTAGGAATGACTGTGAGTTCTGATTCCTGCCATTCTCTTACTCCTTTTCCTCTTTTCCCTCAGGATTTTGGATGGAAAAAGTGGCAAGTCACTCCTTAAAATCGGTTACAAAAGTCTGCCCTAGGCATGAATTTTATTCTTAGCTATAAAATCTCATGAGAACATAGCCTGGGAGATGCTACCCATTAAATGATATTTCTTATTGTAGATGGTAAAAATGAGCTGTAACCTTTAGGCTTTCTGGTGCGTGTTATTAATTTCTCTCAAAAATGGCCTTTTATAGAGGTTGTGATATTATAAAAAAAGAAGCAGAGACCATCCTAATTAAGATAAATTAAAACAACAACAACAACACACACACACACACAAACACACACACACACACACGATGGTAGAATGCATCAGAAAGATAGTCAGTGACTGCCATGTTAGTTACCTTTTCTCCCAGGGCTACCATTAAATAGAAAAGCACTACAGAAAAGTTGGCCCCTTATATGGAAGAGGGCTATGTGATTTGGTGAGACAGTAAATTTTGCTATATTTTTAATGAAGTACAGATTTGTGTTTAGGAGCATAGGCTCTGAAGCTGGACTTCTTTGATTCAAATTCTGGCTTTGTCCCTTTCTACATAGATGACTTAGGCAAGAAGCTTAAACTTTCTGTGCCTCAATTTTCTCATTTATAAAATGGTGAGAATAACAGTACCTGCCTCAAAAGGTTGTTGTAAAGATTATAGCGCTATTGTATGAAAAGCTCTTTGGCCAATGCTTGACATATAATAAGTGCTAGATGTGTGTGTTATTATTATTTATTCTTAGAAGTTTATTGTCACAAGGCTTTAAGTTCTTAAGTAATATGAATGAAAAAAGTTTGGTCTTCCAAGAGAGTTGCTGTCTTTCATTTATCTTTGGATTGAAAATTATAAAGTGTAGCATTGCTTATTAGGATTTGTACTAGAATCGCCTAGGCACTTGTTTATAATGCACATTCTGGTCTGCAACAAAATCAGAATATCTGGAAGGGTAGTCTAGAAATGTGTATTTTAAATGAGATGCCCAGAGGATTCTGAGGCAAATTGCAGTTTGAAGACAATGGAGTAAAGCAAGCATGGCTGTATTAGCTTAATCACAGCAACAAGTCAGTTTCTGGAGGGTAAATTATACACCAGCCACTGGGCTCTTGGGATATAATCTTATTAAATCCTCACAAGAGGCCTCTGAGTGCAGGTTCTATTATGAGCTCAGTATTTCAGATCAGAAATTGTGGCTTTCACAATATCTGGGTTAAATGATTTGCTCAAGATCTGCTGGTGAGGGGCACATCAGGAATGGAATTGGGTCTATCTGTTCAGAATTGGTATTCCTAAACATTCTGAACATTTTACATCCTGTCTGAACCCAAGCTCCTCCTGTATTGAGGCTTTCTGTTTTGGGGAATGTGACGCATAATATTCACCTCCCAGTTAGTCAAAGATGACACAGATCCACCTCCACACGAGTAATATAATAGCCAATGTATATTTTCCTGAGCAGGGGCTGTCCATAAACAGCCAGGAGGGTGGGTGAAGAGCAAAGGCTGGGAGAACCATCTTCTGTTGGGTCAGTTTATTTCATTTTCTAACATCAACTCTGCCAGTAGAGGGCGTCTGCTAAATCGACACCACAATTCTATACCGTAGGAAGCTCAATTCTTAGACTCTGAATCCCTAATATTTTTTTTAAACAGATAGAAACAGATTTATACAGGAAGAATGGAAAATAGGTCAAGGGATATGTTCAGATAAATGTACCGTCACACTCTAATGCTGGAAACCTCTAATTATTGCCAACTCAAAGCATATTTATATAACATAAACCATGAACCAGGTGCTATGCTTGTCTATACTGAAATGCAAAAATGAATCACACAAAGTCTGCAAAGACCTGGCAATATATTAATAAGTGGCACTGTTACTATTATTCAGCTCTCACTAAATGTCAGGCACTGTATCAGATGATCTACATATATTTTGTCATGCAATTTAATCCTTTTAAAAACTCCACAAGGCAGGCATTTTTCAGATGCCCTGAGGCTCTGAAAATTTAAAAAATTGCCCAAGTTCAGGTGGCTTTTCAGTGGCAGAACTGAGATTTAATCTGAGGTCTTTCTATTGCAATATAAGCTTTTCTGGTAACAAAGTAAGACAATTGCATAAATTATAATGCAAGGCCAAATAATGAGGTATCGTTAAAACAACATAAACATAAATTACTAAGGGGGCTCAAAGAAAAGTACAAGTAGAGCCTTTGGGTAAAAGTGTCATGAAGTACACAGTAGAGGATGTAATGTATGAGCTGGGCCTTGAAATGTGGCCCTGGCTTTGGTAGAGACAGTGAGAAGGATCCTAGGTGACTGTGAGGAGGCAGGCATTCCAGACATGAGGAAATAATAAGCCAAGACATGGAAACGGAAACCATGTTTGGAGATACATAAGAGTTCACTGTGGCAAGGGTAGAATAAAGGGACTGGGCAATTTGGGTGATAAACCTAAATGGTAGTTAGATCCCGTTATAAGGAGTTCATACTTAATATGACAAGCAATGGTGGAAAGGAAAAAGCTGAGTTTTTAAGTGTGTCTGTGGGGAGGGAATTTGGGAAAGTAGAGAATCTTAAAATTTTTTTTTTTTTAATCAAACACTGTGAACCAGATAATGTGCTATCGGATTTATAATAATATCTTAATTGCTCTTTTCTGACCATGTTTAGAAGCTTGCTGTCAGAATATATTAATCTTGGAATGATGGATGTAGGTGGGGAGAAGGGGGTTAGAGATTAAAAGTGGGAGACCAGTTAGATGGTGCAGATGAGCAATTCCGAGAGCTTACATTTCAGTTATTGGGTAGATCCCACTGAGTGTGTGGCTCTTCCCACGCTTCTCTGAGTGGCATGACTCCTGAAGAGCATTTCTTGTCTGGCTTCAAGTTCTTGGTGGTGAGTGAGCTAATTATGGAGTATAGGTTTAAAAATCATTGTTCTCCTCATCTAAAATGTCAGTAGAATCTGCACAGCTGTCCAATGTTCCTTTCTTGGATTCAACACAAAATCTTGACAAGAGATCCTGATATATCTGCATTTATTTTACTCACGGAGAGCGTATGAATTTTTCCTACTTACCCTGAGACAAAGTTTACTCAGCTAAATTTTCAAAGATATCCTAGGAGAATTTGTATTTGTTCATAGTCCTATTACTATCACTTTCTTACAAAAGCAGGCTCACAGCAGACTTGCTTTCTCTTTTTTTTTTTCCTTAAGGAAAAATGTGTTTAATTATTTTCTTGCCTTTCTCCTCTGAAAAACAACATGTTGCCTTAACTCCTAGTGACATTCAAAATAGTTTGGGAGGAATGACGCTGACAGTGATATCACTTTCCTACAGTTCTGCTTCCCCAGGCGGACTGAGAATGCTTTCAAACTACCAAAGAGCATTTATGCATATATAATTCAAAATTCTCTTTCTGTGGTTTTATAAATACCCACACAAATTCCATTTCTATCTATTTAACACTTATGGAGTCTCCATGAATAGAGAAACCATTCTCTCTATTTAAAATGCATCAAGAAATAAACCATTGTAAGTAAAACAGAATTATAGTTGCCTAACTAAAATCTATAGAGAGCCCAGTCCACTGGGGACACTCCTTCATCCATTTAGGATGATATACTCTTAAAATTATGGCCAAGAAAGTGAGATGATTTTATTTTATGGGAATTTAGCATTTCTTACGTGTACAATTGCTCTGCAAGAGTTTAAAACACAATTCATTCTCTACCTGCATGGATTCTTGTGAGATACAGATCTATAGGTCAAGGTCTACAGAGTCATCCCACCATTTTATATTCTCATAGGATCAGTTTCTACCAAGTCCATGCATTGGGATGTTTGTAGTGGTCACGGGCTGGTGCTCACACATGAATCTCAATCAAAGATGAGAAGGTGAAGCTGTGTTACTTACCTGGGTGTGTATAATTAGAGGGAATAGATGCCACTCACCATTGTTTCAAATGAACCCCTACCACAAGCCATTCTAAAGGATGCCGATAACTGAAGCTTTCCCCAGGACTACAGGAAGGAACAGGACTGAAATCATATTAGATGTGAACTCCATATCAATGGGCCAGTGTTGGGAGCAGGCACATCTCTGCAGCTACACTGCTTCTTACTGAGTAAAAAGAGCTCTTCAGTAACCTAATCCTAGACCATCTCAGAATTTGAATTTTAGAATTTGGCTTGTAAAAAATCCATGAATACGTAGATGAGGCATGTGTATCTTATTCCTTCAGGAGACTTTCCTTCTCAAATAGCAATAAAAATAATATCATGTATCTACAGGTCTGTACCATCTGCCAGTCCTGTGCTAGGTACCTTGTGCCTATTAACTTTCATTGTTTTGCTGCAAGGTGTGTGTCATCAGCCATTTGAAAAGAAGGAGAAATGAGTCAGGTGGGTTAAGTGACTTTCCAAAGCTACATGACTAGGAGTAATAATAATAGTAATTAACAGTAGTAGTAACAGTAGCACAATAAAAACACATCTTGAAAGAACACCTACTATGCCACATTGTGCTAGATGCTTTCCCTGGACTAATTCATTTCATTTTTACAGCAGTCCTAAGAAGTATATCATAGTATTATCCACCTTTAACAGATGAGGGATCTGAGTTTGTTAATGTGGTGGGCATCTGCTACCTTTCTGTTTGTTTATTTTGTTTGTTTGCCCTACAGTCTCTCATTTTCTATGCCCATTTTTCTGCTCAGTGGTGGACACTGTCCTAGACCTGGACAATTGGAGTATTCTATTCTTTCTAGTCACAGCATCTGGCTCAGGGATTAACTCATATCCCAAACTAGCTCAGTGAGGGCCATCCCAGGGACTTGGGCTGAAATTAATGAGAAAGAAAGGCTCCTTTCTTTTGCATCACTAGTTGTCTTGATAATGCAAGCTTAGGGTTGCCAGAGGAATATTTGCCATGACATAGGGAGAACCTACTTGAGAAAACTCCAATATAAAAGAAAGTAGAACAATGAAAGCAGTGAGAGAGAAAGACAGGCAGAGAAAGAGAGAGAGAGAGAACTTCCCAGAAGCCAGATTAAGTCCCATTTCTGTTTAATCTGTTTTGGATTAAATCTCTTTCACTGTCAACCAATGAAACATTGCATACGAAAAATGGACACCAAGGATGGGATGCAGATTATAGATCCATGGATGGGTTGGCTCATTAGAGGAGCAATGGGAAGCAGTACAAATTCACCCATCCCTATTTGTGAAAGCTGACCATAATTACTATAAACTGTCTTCTGGAATCTTGATTCAAACCACTTCCTACTGAAGGTTAAATTTTAGAGACTTGTTAGAAAAATATCAGGATGCTGGAGGGTTTGTGACTTTCTTATACCTTTTATAAACTGTTACAAGTAAGTTTCAGTCAAACCTGGACTGTCAGAAAGCTGAGAGAGAAAATACAACCTTGCAAAGAGAGATGTTTTCAGTGAACAGAAAGCAATCCAAGATAGTTGAGATTCGAAAACACATATCCTGTAAAAGATTGAGAAAGTTAAATTTTCCGGCCTTTGCCAGTCCATGAAAATGAAGGCAGAGGCCGGGCAAGGTGGCTCACGCCTGTAATCCCAGCACTTTGGGAGGCCGGGGCGGGCAGATCGCGAAGACAGGAGTTTGAGACCAGCCTGACCAACATGGTGAAACCCTGTCTCTACTAAAAATACGAAAATTAGCTGGGCGTGGTGGTGTGCGCCTGTAATTTCAGCTACTCAGCAGGCTGAGGCAGGAGAACTGCTTGAACCCGGGTGGCAAAGGTTGCAGTGAGCCGAGATCGTGCCACTGCACTCCAGCCTGGGCGACAGAGTGAGACTCCGACTCAGATAAAGAAAATGAAGGCAGAGAAGCAGGAAACCTGTAATTAGTTCCCTATTACTACTGTAACAAATTACCACAAATTTGGTGACTTAAAAGCAGCACCACCCCATTCAGTTCTGGAGGTGAGAAGTCTAAAATCAAGGTGTTGGCAGGGCTGCACTCCACACAGAGGCTTCAGAGGAAAATATTTCCTTGCCTTTTTTTAGCTTCTAGAGCAAAGCTTGTCCAATTCATGGCCTGCAGGCTGCATGCAGCCGAGGATGGCTTTGAATGTGACCCAACACAGATTCATAAACTTTCTTAAAACATAAATTTTTTCGTGTTTATTTTTCTCTCGCTCATCAGCTAGCATTAGTGTATTTTATGTGTGCCCCAAGACAATCCTTCTTCTTCCAATGTGACCCAGGGAAGCCAAAAGATTGGACACGCCTGTTCCAGAGGCTGCTCATGTGTGTTAGCACACGACCACTTCTCGAATTACTACAACGTCTTGCTTCTGTGTCACATTTTCTACTACTCTCTTTGACCTTCCTGCCTCCCTCTTATTAGAACTCTTGTGATTATTACATTGGATCCCATCCTATAATCCAGGATAATCTCCCCATCCTTAATTTAATTAATCCCATTTGCAAAGTCCCTTTTACCAGGTAAGGTAACAATTCCCAGGTTCTGGGGATTAGGATGTGGACCTCTCTGAGGGTGGTTATCATTTAGCCTACAACACTCAGCTAGAGGCATTAGGGACCCTCAGATCCACCCAGGTACCTCCTAATATGCAGTTTCCTTGTGATCAAAAGAGACTGGTTACCTGGTACATTGTTTAAATCTTTGTTTTTGTTTTGTTTTGAGTTGGAGTCTCACTCTGTTGCCCAGGCTGGAGTGCAGTGGCGCAATCTCAGCTCACTGCAACCTTTACCTCCCAGGTTCAAGCGATTCTCCCCTCTCAGCCTCCTGAGTAGTTGGGACTACAGGCACGTGCCACCACTCCCAGCTAAATTTTGTATTTTTAGTAGAGGTGGGGTTTTATCATGTTGGCCAGGCTGGTCTTTAACTCCTGACTTCAGGTGATCCACCCACCTTGGCCTCCCAAAGTGTTGGGATTACAGGTGTGAACCATGGAACCCGGCCTCGTTTAGATCTTTGGATCCAAACAAGTACAAGGCCAATTCTGAACTTACCAGTCAAATTAGCTATTGAATTCAGAGTTTCTGATTCTTTGAATTAAGCTTCTGTAATCTCTAACCCAAACATGCCTGATTTGTACACTTGTCCAAGGTCACACAGGAGCAGGCTGAATCTCTTCTCTTTACCCTATGAGGGTCACTGATGGGAATGCTCGTTTGTCCTCTATTTGAAGGGGACTCTTAACTGTCAGCACTCTCCCTGCCAGCCTCCACTTCTGCCCATCTTGGCCACAGGGTCCTATGTTCAGGGCCACACTCTTCTCTAATCCTCACCAAATACTCAGCCTATTTCTTCCAGTGCTTTCCTTTAAAATGGTATTTACTGGATCACTAGAAGGCCAGGCTCCAGATGCTACAACCACAGAGACATACCTTTCCTAAGGTATAAGAAATATTTTATCTCTAGAGGGAGAACAGATAATTATCCTCTCCCCTGCCTCCAATGTTGAAAAGCATGCTTCTTGTAAGATGCAGTTAAATTTTGAAATTCTGTTACATTAAATCCTTAATACTCATGAGCTACCCATAGACTTCACTATTGGTTTCCTGGGAGAAACCATTATTTACTTCAGGAAACTGTATCATCAGAATGGCAGCCATTATTCCATTCTTGGCATAAAAGTCAAAGCAAAGCATGAACATGGCACAGGGTAATCAATTTAATCTGATTTATACCAGGTGGCAGGCAATTATTGTTTTGTGAAATAAAATATATGGCTGTTGATTGATTTTATTGTGTTATGATAGTCTGTATTTCTGTAACAGTTCACTTTAGCTGGGATGGCCCTTCAATTTGGAATTTTAATCCCTGAAGTGAACCAATTGGGATGATCCTGTCTCCTCAGGCTTGTTTAGGGTTGCACATTCCCTGAGGCATTGCTCTATTCCTTATAGAAGATTCTATGGGTTATTAGTAGGATTGTGACTATTGTATGTCAGTCTGACTAGGCTCAATTACATTTCCCTGAATTTTATTTCCTGAATGTTTCCTGAAAAAGAAACGTGAGCCAAAGTAAACATTGTTCTGTGAGCTTGGTGGGGTGGAAGTGAAGCAGCTATTTTGTAGCTGGCACACACTGCTGCCCGTCTGCTGCCTCACCTGGTATATGGGCAGCAGCTGGGCCTGCAACTGTGTTCCACCTCCCTGGATCTTCCTCCAGCTTCTATGATTCCTGGGCCCGGCTTCTTTGGGAGGGCATTCCAACCTCTAAGGTCAGAGGCACTGAGAGCCGATGCGGGCTTCAGTTTGCCCCCGTGTGTCCAGCTTACACCTGGGAACCCAGTTTGTTCTTGCTCTCCCTCTTTACGTTTCTATCCATAATCCCTTCCCAACTTCCTGCCCTGCAGACTTCAGGCTCCAGCATCAAATGCAACAGCAGACATATAAAGGCAGCTTCACTGGCACCCACTATTGTGTAAAGTCAAATCCCTCCTGATTGATCAATCAATTGACCAATCGATAGATGGACTGCTCCATCTCTTAGTGGTTCTACCTTTCTGTTTCAATGCTAATTGAAACAATACCCCATCTCAACTATGTAAGTCAATGTTTTTTTAAGATTGACTTCAAGCTGCCAGGATCAACATTTTTCTTTTAAATGTATTTCTTGTTTTTATTCAGTGCTCTGTGACCATCTCTTAGCCATAACATTAGCTTGTGGCTTGGCTTTTCACATATGATTAAGATTAAAGATTAAGATTTTATGAGTTTTGCCCAAATCCTGATTCTGGACCTAAGATAGCCTTAACATTAAGCATTTGGTGTTGGACAAATGGAATGTGAATGTTTACATAATTTTATTTTGATTCTTTATATTCTTATATGAAAATCTTTTCATTATCTTTTTTTGGCTTTAGATTGAATAATGGTTACATTTGTACAATGTCCTTTAGCATTAAGAATAATAACTAGGGGCCAGGTGTGGTGGCTTATGCCTGTAATCCCAGCACTTTGGGAGGCCAAGACAGGCGGATCACCTGAGGCCAGGAGTTGGAGACCAGCCTGACCAACATGGAGAAACCCCCCTGCTACTAAAAATACAAAAATTAGCCAGGCATCGTGGCGCATGCCTGTAATCCCAGCTACTCAGGAGGCTGAGGCAGGAGAATCTCTTGAACCTGGGAGGCAGAGGTTGCAGTGAGCCGAGATTGTGCCACTGTACTCCAGCCTAGGTGACGAGAGAGAAATTCTTCTAAGGAAAAAGCCACAAGATCCAGTAAACTACATAAAATAAAACAGTCATGTTTCATACAGTGAACATTCTGCAATTGTATTTGAAGTAAGGATGATAGTGCAAATTCTAACAGACTTTTTAAGTCATAGGTTGTTACAAATAATGGGGGACAACTTACCTCTTTATGAACAAAATCGCCTATGTTTTATCTAGTAGTTAGATAGACTCATCTTGTTGCTAAATGTGTCTCATGTTGCCGTCTACTTGTAGGAAAAAATAATACACGTTACAAACCATTTACCCGAACTCCATTATTCCCTAGGGCAGCATAAAAGCATGTTTTTTAAATAAATGTAAACACATGGTTAGCCAAGGATGACAGAACTCTGGATTATTTCTCTATCTTTCCAAATCTGAAATAATTTTAAGGCCGTAAAAAATGTCAGAGCATGGTTTTAGAAAGAAGGCAATCCAAAAATAAAGACACGAATTCCCATAAAAGCTAGGCTATAGGTATGAGGTGCCTGTTGCCATGGGGTAATAGAAATCTAGGTGTAGGAGAGACAATGAATCTGAACTCTCTCAGCTTTGCTATGTCCCTGGATTGAGGTACTTGGCAGCCCCGAGGGAACGGAGTGGTTGGAGGCGTGTGCTTTGAAGCTAATGTATTTCTATACTTCTGTGTTTATTGCGGGGTATTTGGTTGAATTAGTGCCACTTCCTGCCCTAAGGATCTCACAGTCTAGTATGTCCCCGTTTGTTCCTAAGCTTGGTCTTAGTTTCTGCATCCTCCCATATGATTCCACTCAGTATTTTCTCAACAGTAAGCTTGTAGTTGAATTTCTTGGGAGGACACTTCCGGAACACGATCCTCAGCAGCTGTAGTGTGTCTCTGGGGCAGGTCTTGAGACTGCCTTAGGCTCTCTGCTGCCCTCTCCTGGCCACAACTGTCTCTACTGCCAAGGTGCTAATGCCGAACCCCTGTGGGATCTCTGGTCCAAGGAAACATCTGCACGCGGGCCAGGGATGGCGCTTAGCTTCATCTGTGCTGCAAACTCTCATCAGTAGGCTTGCTGGCTCTGTGATCTTACTAGCTGAGCTCCTTAACCTCTTTGCACTTCATTTTTCTAGTCTATAAAATGGAGATAACAACAGCACCTACCTCAGAAGACTGTTATGAAGATTAAGTGTATTACTATTTATGAGTCAATTAGGACAGTAGCTTGCACATAATAAGTGTGATATGAGTGTTTGTTAAAACAGTTAAACAATCAAACAAACAGAATTAGTGTGCTGACTGGAGAACAGCTGGAGGAAGAACGAAGGAAAGAGATCTAGGATCTATTAGAGATGTCTTCCAAGGACAAGGGAGAGGGGATTATACAAGAGTGAGGTGTTGTCCCTGATATAGACCCGAATGGGCTCAGCCCTAGACACAGTTTTAAAGGTGATATGCTTACTACAACTCTTCAACACCTATTCTTCTTCTCTTTAAAAATGATCTGAAATTTATTCTCTTGGGGATAAAATTTATTATATATATATATATAATATATACTTCTTGTTATGTATGTATATATATAATTATTTGTGTGTGTGTATATATATATAAATAATTATTTTTATTTCGTGCTCCTATTTCAAGCCAGATGCTAAGTGCTGGGGACACATGTAAGCAAGTTAAAATGGCCCCTGGCTAGATGAAGCTTAGATTGTAGTTGGTGAAACAGACATTACAGAGATAATTGTGCAGTTGCTTCTTTAGTTACAACCATGAAGAATATTCTGAAGGGCAAAGACAATGTGTAACAGAGTCCTGTCCTAATCCTGTGGGTTAGAGATAGTGTAGTTAAAGAGATGATATTTAAGCTTAAAAACAGAACTTAGGGAAGCTGGTTAGCCCAGGGGCTTGGGCTTGAGGAAGAGAAGGGCATTTCACATAGGAGCTGTGTGGGCAAAGGCTATGGAACCATTCTGTAGTATGAGAAATCCAAGAAAGAAAAAGACTTAAAAAGGAAGGGGTGGTCAGTAGCAGTCATTTAACATAATCACCTGTTTCTCCCAAGGGCAGATTGCATTGGTCCTCTACATTTTACCAGCATTGTGTAATATCAGTACGGAATAGAGAGGATTGTAATTCTGATTGGGGGAGGAGAAAACTTCATGGCGGTAATTTTATTAGGGTTTTAAAAGATCGGTTGGGCTTCAGCGGCCATAGACTAGAGGATAAGAAGCTATAGACTAAGTAAATTACTCTGAAATTATAAAACTTTTGGTATTAGCAAGTTGGTAGAATTTGTTTTTTTCATAGGTCCCTTCTCCAGCCTGCTGAAAGCACACCATGAAATCTGCCGCCAGAAGCATTTACAGTAAAGTTGTCCTGTTTATAGGTTTTTTTGATAAGCTGTTTTATTTTTTAATAAATAAGAAACAATGCCATTGTCCTTTACAAAATAGCTGAGGTTTTACTTGAACAAAATCTGTTTGGAAATGTTAAGCTGGTTACACAGAACTAATATGCCTCAAGGTGGTCATTCTCTCTGGATTAAAGCTGTGGGACAATTGTGTCTCCTGTTACAGGGAAAATTACAATGGGCCATTATGAAAAGGGACAAAAATCTCTGTTCCCAGAGGGGGACTGACAAGCTGAAAGTCCCTCTCTACATGCCAACACAAAAGCCTGATTGCTTCAGATTGTTTGTTTATGTAAATCAAAGGGATGCCTTTAACTCTGCCAGGGGACTGGCAAGCAACAAAGAAGGTGGTGATTGGCTGGATTCTTGCTCATGGCTCCTGGCAGATCTGACAAATCCTCTTGCTTTTGCTCTAATCTCTAGAGGTCTGGATACTTTTAGGAAAAGAACCTTGTTATGATGTACTAAAGTGAATAATTTGTGCTCTTAGAGTAGGGGTTGGAACTATAGGACTTGAAGGCAAGAGCAGGTATCTTATCAAGGATCTACTCACTCAGTTTCCCTAAAGCTCTCTCTCCAGATCGGATTCAACCGCACATCATGACAGATGCTCCAGCTACATTTACCCAGGCTGAGTGTAATGGGGATAAACCACCTGAAAACGGTCAACAACCAATCACTAAAATCAGTGAGGAATTGACTGATGTGGACAGCCCCCCGCCACACTACAGAGTAGGACCCAGTCTGGAAGGTGCACCCACCAAAGGAAGCCAGGAGGAAAGAAGAAAATTACAAGGGAACATGCTGCTCAACTCATCCATGGAGGAGAAAATTCTAAAAGGTAAAGTGTTTCCCTTCTTAATTTTCTTGTTTTGACTTGTAAATTTACCCTGGATTTTTTTGATAAACTGTTATTGGAATGAGCTGGACACCCCAAAAATGTAGCGCTTTATTCTACTACGCATAGTATAGGGACTAAACCTCTGACTCTGGTGAAATCCAGGCTGGTCTATTTGACAGCTGTGACCCCAGACAACTTTCTGTCTCCCGAAGCCTGAGTTTTTTCACTAGAAGAAGGCAGAATAATAATAACACCTACAAGTGTAGGGTAAGTATTGGCTAAATGTTAACTACTGTTATTTATTATGATTATGGACAACCCTATATTATTTGAACAAAGAGAGTTCAAAATTTTAAAATTTCCTTCTAAATATAACTGAAGTTCTCTGAATTTATGGTTCTGTATCTTATAGATATATGTATATCTTATATAAATATTAAAGGAGAGATTACCAATCAATAAAGTGATCATTAAGTAAACAAATTGAATTGATAAAGAATGAATCTGAAGAGTCGAATAGTAATTTTTAGTGATCAGATTTAAAATTAAAGACATCTACCTAGAGTTTAAATTGATAACTTATGAACTGTTGAACAATAAATATTTTAAATGTTAAAATACTGATTTCATATTTCTTTTCTAGAAAACCCAAAAGAGAAACTCTTTATTGTTCATAAGGCTATCACAGATCTTTCTCTCCAAGAAACTAGTGCTGATGAAATGACATTCAGAGAAGGTAACAAGAACTACAGTTTTGTGCACAGAAACTGTTTGACTGAATATGGATGACAGTTTTTCCACGAAATGTTGCATGAGTGTGTTGTTGACAAAGCAATCCAGGCAATGACTTCAAATTTTCAAAGCTGCTGTAGGCAGATAAGAGAGTCTTAACTTATCTGTGGGTTCCACCTTATAAAGCATTCCAGACTGTTCAAGGCTGAGGCTGCATGGATTGGCATAGCTGATTGGCATACCAACGTGATGTCTATCTTTTAAGTTAGTCCACTGAGTCAACCCTACTTTTTGATTTGGTGTGTCCAAATCTGTGTGTGCACCTTGTTTCAAAAATGTGTCTTTCCTAAAAGTCTACAATTAACATACAGTTTTGTTTTTTTTTTCTTTTTGAGACGGAGTTTCACTCTTGTTGCCCAGGCTGGAGTGCAATGGTGCAATCTCGGCTCACCGCAACCTCCGCCTCCCGGGTTCAAGTGATTCTCCTGCCTCAGCTTCCTGAGTAACTGGGATTACAGGTGCCTGCCACCACGCCCAGCTATTCTGTGTGTGTGTGTGTGTGTGTGTGTGTGTATTTTTAGTAGAGACGGAGTTTCACCATGTTGGCCAGGCTGGACTTGAACTCCTGACCTCAGTTGATCCAACCGCCTCGGCCTCCCAAAGTGCTGGAGTTACAGGCATGAGCCACTGCGCCAGGCCAACATACAGTTTAAAGTAATCTCATGAAATGATTTACTTTGTAGGCCTCTAATGTAAGTACAAAATTGTTAACTATTTGATGTCAAAGAAAGACAGGGTGATAAAGTTAGTTTTAATTGTATTCTTTAAGAAAATGGAAGAATAAAAGGAACATTGAAGTGATTATGTTAAATTTTAAATAAACTTAATAGACTAAGAGACACAAAATCCTTTAGATTTTTCTAAGACACCTACATTTAAACAGTTTCCAAATAAAGTGTAGGATAAAATCTATTAATTAATCATTTCTTTCCTCTCTTGCAGCCATACACATCTTATGTCAAATTGAAGTCAGCTTGCTAAACCTAACCAATTTAGCTTTGTTAGGACTTTAACAGGCAAAATATTGAAGAGACTATTGATTGAAATATTAGGACATCACATAAAATAGTAGATGTCGAGGACAGGAATGTGATTGGCTATTTCCTACATCTGCTCCCTTAGCCTGAACACCTCTCATACTATGTCTGCTTAGCAACGTATCAACACTTAAGGAACTATGTAGCAAGCAATAGCCAATGTCAAGCTGTCACATTACCAGAGATAATTTGTAAGACTTAAGACTCCACAATATGAACTAAATAACCTCTTTGCCCTAATTTTTCTGCTTCCAATGTAACAAGCTCTCAGAGGCAGAATCTCAACCTTCTGTCATCTAGAGCCCCTTTCAAATGTTTGATCAGGAGTCTATTGCAGATAACAGTTGTCTAGATCTTTCATTTTCATCAAATGGAGAATGAAAGCTGGCTGTAGTTTTCAGCTAGATGGTCTCCCTGGTTAAGTTTTCCCTCAATGAATCCTTTCCTCTTTGATGGAGTATGTTTTTCCTCCAGAATAGAGGCACAGATTTTGGTGTCTTTTATCTTCACAGTGGCAACAGCTATAAAATCTTCAAAAAGAATGTTACTGGATTAAAACATATAAAGATGCTAAAAATATTGAGGAAAAACTATAATTTAAATTCAAGGAATAATTTTGTATGTCACAATCTCATGGCTGAGTCATGAATATAAACAAAATATCACTTACTTTGGTTCTTGTGGAAAACAAAATAAAACAAAACAAAGCATAAGATTATGGCAAACATTCTAATGTGTATTTATGGATAATATTAGGAACATTGGCGGGACACTAGGGCCTGATAGCAGTTGTGTGTAACAAATTAGGGTGATCACCCATCTTTACTTCTGTCTCTGTAAGTTTACTATGTATTCCCTAGAGTGAGAAAACAACAAAAAAATAAAAAGAGAACTAAACACCTTGGATGAAAATGGACTTGTGAACATCTTTCAGAGAGAGTAGAATATTGTGGAGGAGAAAGACAAAGAGGAACATTGCCTCTCGCCTTACTTATAGACTCATGGTGTCAAAAGAAAATGGTGAACTCGGGCCTGACAAGGGGTGTAACCCAGACAGATTTCTGAGTTGTGTACACCACAGACTGAAACTTCCCACAGAAGCCTTGCAGGGGTGAAGGCTCAGAGAACAACCTCAGCTTCCTCATAATTAATTCTTACCATGTTCAATAAATATTGTTGAGGGTATGCTGGTATGATCTAGCTGTTTGAAAAGTGACCAGACATGGACAGTCATCATTTTCAGTATTGGAAACGAGGATTTTTTTCTTTCTGAAATATTTTTCTAATTTTCCTTGAGGTGTGAGTGTGTGTGTGTGTGTTTGTGCGCGTGTGTGCGTATGTGTGAGAAAGAGATAAGTCCAAACATTTCATTTTACATGTGCACATATCCAGTTGTGACTGGCTAGACAAGAATTTTTTTTTTAAGTGTGTCTCAGGGAATACCAGTCTCACTAAATACGGTAGTCCACAACAGAGTTCCATAGACAAATGAAGTTAGGTTGTTGACTTTCTTACAGATTTACAATACTCATTAGCATTTCAAAGGCTTGTAAAAAGTCTGAAGATGCTTATTTAACTGTATTTAATTCAGTGTTTTCGAAATTAATTTGGCTGTGTAGCCTATTTGTGCAAAACGTATTGGTAAACCACAGAATCATATCCCATAAAACACGTGTTGGGAAGAGATTAGCAAGAAAAATTATTTGGAGAATAACAGACTAATAGCTGGGTATTTTGGAATCTCTACACATCTCAACTACCAATTGATTTTGCTACAGGGCGTCAGTGGGAGAAGATTCCTCTGAGTGGCAGTAACCAGGAAATAAGAAGACAGAAGGAGAGGATTGCTGAGCAACCTCTCGAAGAGGAAGAAGATGAGGACAGGAAGAACAAAGGTCACCAGGCAGCTGAAATTGAATGGCTGGGATTTCGAAAACCTAGCCAAGCTGACATGTTACATTCTAAACATGATGAGGAGCAGAAGGTTTGGGATGAAGAAATTGATGATGATGATGATGATAATAATTGCAATGATGATGAAGATGAAGTTCGAGTGATAGAATTTAAGAAAAAACATGAAGAGTTTTCTCAATTTAAAGAGGAAGGTGATGCAAGTGAGGACTCCCCACTGAGCAGTGCCAGTTCCCAAGCTGTGACACCTGATGAGCAGCCAACCTTAGGGAAGAAGAGTGATATCTCCAGAAATGCTTATTCCAGATACAATACAATATCCTATCGGAAAATCAGAAAGGGAAATACCAAGCAAAGAATTGATGAATTCGAGTCTATGATGCATTTATAAACTAACTGGAACTGAGAAATTCTCATGCCCACTAAAGGAAAAGCTAATTCTATTGTCCCAGGGTGCATATTTCTATGCCTTATTTGAGTTATCACTTGGAGGGAGGTGGAAGTTGACTCTCTTTTTCACTGTAGAATAATGTGGAAATAACCCTAGATAAAATTCAGTCTGATAACCTCAAATCAAAAAGCTTTAAATAAATTCTTGGGCGTTTGTCTTTTAAAACTTCACTAATATAGCATTGTGTGATAAGAACTAAGCAGTCAGTCCCCTGGGGGAATCTGGCATAATTTGGCTATAAATGTAGCAATGCTTGGAAAGGTAGTCATCAAATGAGACTATTTGAGGGGACTATTTGAAATGATTCCGGTATTTCTTTTGGTATCTTTCTTCCTGTACATTGGAGTGATGGAAAGTCTGGTATTAAAACCTGTCTTACTTTTAAACTTGGTTTTACAGACTCTGGCAATAAGCCTTCCAAAATTCCACGCCTTTTCTATTATCACCAAACAATATTTTAAGTGGCTTTTGTTGGCATCTACAGAGAAAAAATTCTATAGCCCTCCTTCCTAGGTGTTACCATTCACTGAATCTTCTCACAGAGGGAGATGAGCAATTGTCAGTCAGGATAATTCTGTTTGCTAAATGTTGCCTTTATGCTTTCAAACTGAATTAAACCCATTGTGAGGTTGACACTGGGAGGGGCTAGAAGATTGGTGGGCAGCAGACTAAAGAGTTATGTTGGATAGTTTTATTTCTGTGGCTGAAAATAAAATCTTGTCTAGCACAGTTAAAGTCATTAAAAATAAAAATGACAGCTTTAGCACAATTTTAAGAAAATGCCCCTCTCTATTACCACATTTTCTCTTATTAACAGTATCTCAGAATAATTTTCTTTCCTTAGAAACCTGAGACAACGCTAGTCATAACTGTACTAGTTACTATGAAAATGGAAATAATTATCTTAGAATATTTTCAAAGTAGAGCGTGAGCATGTATTTTTAGTGAGAGAGCTCTGATAGTTGTTGGGAATATATAATTTACTGGACCTCAGCCCAAATCAAGATGCTTAAAATTGTACTTGTGGAGCTTCACTCAAACCAATGTGTCAAATAACGTATTGAATATTTATGAAAAGAGAGACTATATTTATATTCTTAGATAGTTTGTTCCACAATTTTTCATTTCATGCTTCCATATATATTACCCTGAACTTTCTATCACCACAGATAAAGATTTTGTTTTGCCCTGCAAATAAAAAGACAATTCCTTATTGTCTGACTGTAATACAGTCTTCATTGTACTATTCAACCCTTTGTTTATTTCTTTTTCATTTTGTTAAAAACTCCGGGTTAGTCCTCTTAGATGACTGCTTATTTATGTGTAACATAAATCCCACATATTCTAATGACAACTTCTTTAATCCTTCTGGGTCATATATCATATTTCCATAGTATCACATACTATTATTTAGTTGTTTACAAGACTCCAATTTGAATTCAGGATTACAGTGCTCTTTTATTCTTTCAAACAGATAACATAAAAGTTCTGTTACCCTCATTCTATATAACCTATAGATTTCACGTGTTACGATGTCCGTTTCCAGAATAAAGTGAGGGAAATCAGGTCTTTATTGATAAAGTTAGGGAGAAGATTGATGCAATAGGACAATTTCCAGTTTAATTTAGATCTTCTAATCTTTCTACATGGACAACCTGTTTTCTTTTCTGGGTTGCTGATAACCCCTACAATTTTTGACTTAACTTCAAAACACAGTGTTGTGTTATCTATCACATAACAGGACCGTGATTTTAACCTACCATCAAGAGCCTGTATTTTCAGTTATTCCAACAGAGATGATGGATTCCTGTAGAACTAGAGGTGGGTGACCTATGGTTATGTGGCACGACAAAGTAGCTCTTAAGGGACTCTAATATATGCTAACGCTGGTCCTCTTAGCTCTGTGCTCTCACCAGATAATGAATGAACTATGAAAGATTTAGTCAACAGAAACTATTTTGAGGTATGTTTAGTTGGTAAATGCTTCATGTTCATGGATGACACGATGTTTTTGCAAAAAAACCCTGAAACTATTCTTTGGCATTGGTGTCCATGGCCCTATACCGCCATCTTACATGAAAGCCACAGAGTTGAAAGCCGCAGAGTTAAGTGACCTCAGGTAACATAATGGTGATGGTTGGCTATTTGAGTCTTTGTAATCTAGGAAAGACAAAGGTCTGATTCAGATTGCGTGGGGGATTTTTAACATATTTGAAACTCAGGGAGAACATGATTAAGAACACAAACTGGTAGCTACACATGAAGGTTTACTTGAGCTTTTGTAATTCAAAGTTCAGGGGTGGTAAGGACTCTGGTACCAGGGAAGAGGGAGAATTAATTTATTGTGCAAATGCTGGTATTTCTTACATGACTTTTTGTTTTCCTTTGTTGCTAGATGAACAGAAACGAATAATAGCTCTATTTCTCTGCCAATATAAAACCTACCTTTCATATAATGCTACATTGAAGGCACAGAATTTGCTAGCATCTCTCTTTCCCCATACCTACCAATCTATCCACAATTTAAATAAAGAACTGCTGTGTCTGACTTACTTTCAATAAAAGTTTGTGTCATTATTTCTGGTTTCTAGACTTTATTTTCTTTAGCTGCCTTTTAAACTTTAGAAAGAATCCTTGTATATCAGCAGCTCCTAAGATAATGAATGCCTCTTCAGAAATCAAGAGAACACTTTATTTTAATTCATTTGCATTATTTATTTCAAAAAGTTCTTAAAATGATTGTACATAAAATTGTAAAAAGGATTTCTGGTAGGTAGATATGTAATATACATGAAAAATTTTTATTATTTTTTAAGGAACTGAGATACTGTTTAAGATGCATCTTAACATGAACAACTTGAAAAAATCTCTGTAATCATCAAAGTAATACATTTAAACTATGCTGACATTTTCATAGTAATTGTTTCTGCATATTTACATGCGATAGTACTTTTGGCACATTTTCAAATGGAGAATGGACATTTAAGTTTTTCAATGTGATAGGGAAAACATTTAAAATAAGTAATAATAGAAAATTATAGAGAAGGATAAAGCACCAGAGTATAATAAAGAAGAAATATGTTTGACAGTACGAGAAAGGCAACCACTTCTCTTAAAACTTGAACTTTCATCACTCTAAAAAACAATAGGATTGTAAAATGCAATGTCAAAAACTATATTTGCCAATATTGAAATATCAGACAGAAACACACCACAATGAATGTGGGTTTCTGATAACCTCTACAATATTCTACTTAACTTCAAAACTCAGTATTGTTTAAAGACAATGAAAATGTGTATATAGTTCACGAAGAACATGAGATAACTGAGCCAGACAATCAATACAAACACAATGACATGGGTAGTAGTAAGCAGCTGAACTCACTCATGAAATCAAATGAACTCACTCATGAAATCAAAATCAAATGATGATCTCTAGTAGCTAACTGCCAGCACAGGAGAATTTTGGAAATGAATTTAGAAAGTAATTTGGATGTTTACCTAGAATTTAAAGTTACATACTTGATTCCTTCTTTATAATAACTTCAGTTGATCAGATGCAGAAAAAAAGTACTTAAAAATGTTTAATTCCAACATCCTTTATACTCCACAGTTTTAGTTTTATTCTCCCCTTAGCAAATGTTTTCAGGCAATCCTTAACACAATTCACTTAATCTTTGGCTTCTCTTGTTTTTAAGCCAATATGTATAAAACTAGCATATTTGGGGTAGTTGTTTGAAGCAGAAGACATATGTGTAATCTTCAACTAAATAACAAGCACCCTGATAATTAAGAACTTGATTACTCCTTCAAGTTTGGAAAATGGTATCCAGAGTGTAAGTTCACTTGAGATACTTTTGTGCAGAAGGCCAGATGCAGACAAAGCTATACACCTGAAAAAGTTAAAAATATCCAAAAACATTTAATTTTCTTTATGTTGTGAGTAGAAACTCTTGATATTTCTTTCTTCCAGATCAAAGCATCAAAAAATATATAGATACATATATATATATATATACACACATACAGTATATTTACAAAAATTGCTATGTTTTTGAATGGTCACTTAAAAATCTATTCATGCTATGAAAAATTTTAATTTAACATCTAATATAAAGGGTTTATTATATAGATACTTATGACCAATATCCTTAAACTGGTAAATATCTGTCAATCAATAATAAAAGAGAAAGCTCTTGTTTTCGAAGAAATTATTTATTACTTATTTGATGGCGACTCATTATTAGAAACAGCATATTAGAAGTTGCTGTATTTGCTGGAAAATGAGAATTTTCCCTTGTGTTTTGTTTGTGTTTTTACAAAGCAAAGATTCACATAACTTGCAAAGGGACTCAATTGAAATGATAACTATTGTTCCATTAGGTTGAAAACAGAGGCATTAAATCTGTTTAGTGTGATGTTATTTTTTTTCTTTCTTTGAGATACAGACACCACCAACACCTGAAATACCACCCATTAAGCCTCATTGGGGATATATAATACTTTATATGGCTTATTCAAAACTGTCAAAAAATAAATATTTTGTACAATATCTCTGGTTAATTTTTTTTTTCTAATTGTAAGGCATTTTGTCTTGTAGCAACTATTTAGTAACCCATGCAAAAGTTGTTGCAAAAGCACAGTAGGGACAATCTACACAATGAGTAGAAATAAAAAGTCATGGTTTGTGTTTTAAAGGACTCTAACTTTTTAACTTTTTATATCTGTTCAAGATGAGCAATCTGCTAGCTTTAGATTAAAGGTTGGAGGGATCAAGAGTTGGTAATATTAATACAGGAGTCATTAAAAATTTATTTTAGGCCATTAGAAAGGGTAAAATAGTTCTCGGTGGATTTTTCCTTTAATAAAAAGCAGCCCCCAAGCCATTTATTTTCTAACAAAAAGCAGCCTGAAAAGTCAAGTTGCAAGTATAGATATGCAAGCTAGAGGCTCGCATATGTAAAGCTAGCAGCTGTACCTGGAAGCCAGGCACATTCAATATGGCGATTCCTGCTCCCTTTTCCTTGTCACCAGGTGTGCGGGTGTCATGGCGCTGGTGAAGTGAAGCCACGTGTGCAAATGTCATGGTGACAGCCAGGTACAAGCTGTATTTGCATAATAAAAGATTAGGGTGGGAGAGCCAGTCTTTTCACTGGCTATGTAAGTACTACACCTGGTTAAACCAATCCCCAGGCCCTATGTAAATCAATCACCGCCTCCTCAAGCCTCTGTATGAAATCAATCAAATCTTGCCCCAGACCCGGAAAACCCTCTCTTGAGCAACTGGCTTTCTCAACATGAGGAAGCTTTCTCACTCTCTTCTTTATCTATTAAAGTTTCCACTCCTAAACCCACTCCTCATGTGTGTCTGTGCCCTGAATTCTTTCTTGGCGTGAGACAATGAACCATGGATATTTCCCCAGAAAATGGAGCTTTTTCAGTATTATTCACAGAGAAAGAATCCTCCACATGTCCACTTCTTTCTTTCACATTTGGTCCAGGAGATGAAAAAGAATAGGTTCTGCATGAAGTCAAAGAGATAGATCACACCAAAACGCGTGAGGGTAGCCATGTTTATACCTACACATCAATTGGTTACCACAGAGAGAGAGAGAGACCTTGCTTCTTTTTTCTGTTTATACAACATCCAAAAGAGGCCAAAGAAGTTTAATTCAATCTCATGTCAATACTGTGGCATCAGTAATCTGAGACCAAGAAACTTTTAAATGCACCCACCTGAGATGACAGCCCTATGTAAAGTAGAAAATTAATTATATAGCAGCATGGTATAGTGAGAAATTTTTTTTGAGCCAGATAAAATGGATGCTGGGCTTTATCTCTTACTTGTGGGATGACCTTGGGCAATTTACCAAATTCCTCATCTGTAGATAGGAGTTATCCTTCTTGTTCGTATAACAGGGAGAATGAGAGTCATTTCATGAGTTGTACCCATCAGTGAGATGGGACACATACAGCGCCTACACAAATAGTACCTACACATACTCAATGATAATTAGTTCCTTTCTTTTTTCCCATCACCCACTGTCATTTTTTTGTTTTTAATCGAAGATTTTCGGGCTTTCTTCTGAGGTAAAAATTATTATTATTTGAGATGGAGTCTTGCTCTGTTGTCTAGGCTGGAGTGCAGTGGCGCAATCTCGGCTCACTGCAACCTCCATCTCCCGGGTACAAGCAATTCTCCTGCCTCAGCCTCCCAAGTAGCTGGGATTACAGGCACCCACCACCATGCCCAGCTAATTTTTGTATTTTTAGTAAAGACGGGGTTTCACCATGTTGCCCAGGCTGGTCTTGAACTCCTGACCTCATGATCCACCCACCTTGGCCTCCTAAAGTGCTAGGATTACAGGTGTGAGCCACTGCACCTGGCTGGTAAAATTTTTTTCTTGTATTCTGAATATAGGAATTCAATCAGAGATGTTAAAATAAAGAAAGATGGTACTCTGGCATGTTTCAACCTCATTCTATTGCATGAGTGCCTGCTAGAAATAATTACAAGCCATTCATGAAATCAAGGTTGGTTGGGAATATTGGACTCCTATACACTGTAAATGGTATCTTTGCCCCTCTGCAATCCCAAACTAATACTAGAAGCAAGGTGTTTTAATATCTAAAAGAATGTTTCCAAATTAGTGTGGTGAAGCTAATAATACATCGTGATCATAGCACATGGTGGTTTGCTGTGAATGACAGCTGAGGGGATGTCAGCAATCAGTATTAAGCAAATTTGATGCTGGTGATGAAACACGGTTTTACCAACAGCTGTGTCAGCTTACATGCGAGTAGGGCAGAAGCGCCGGGTAACTGTTGAAAAGGAGAAAGAAATTGTGCAAACTGAAGCCTCAGAAGCACTTAGATGGCTTGGTAAGTTGGTTAGTGCTGTCAAATATTATCAAGACCACCCTCGTATTCAAGGTAACAAGATGCATAGACTTTTTTTTTTTTTTTTTAAAGAAAAGGCAATGACCTAAGCTAATCCAGGGAAAAATCTGTAGCTCCTATAACACGGCCTCCTACTGAAGAATTCAGTGCTGATTAGGACGTGTCTCATCCAAAAGTTTATCACTAGAAGTACCAGAAGACTGAGTAGCATGCATACCTTTATTCTAATCTCCTGAAAAAATTTAGAAGGCTATGCTTAAGAAAATGTTGGTAGTAGATTTAATAATAAATCAATACACTCAAGTTTAGGCCCATATAGATTCCCAACTAGTGATCAGTTCCTTGCTTCTTAGAGTAACTGAGCAAATATATGATAAAAGCAATGTATAAAATTCTATGCAAGAACAAATTTGTGATGTTTGAAAACAGTCCTTTGTTACATTGACAATATAGATTTAACTATAGCTTTATATAATAAGTTTGTCAAGGTAAAGTCAGAAAGGGTGTGAACTGAGAGGACTGCAGAAGTTTCTGTTAAGGAAAAAAATCCAACTTCCTTTAGCTGATATACCCAAAGATAAGTGTATTCAAAACACAATTCATTTTTTTTTTTTTTTTCAGAACAGAGTTGACTTCTTTGTGAAACTATTTTTGGATAAAAAGAGAGCCTATATACCCAGGGGAAAAAACCTCTCAACATTTTTTAGTTACATGAAGAATTACATGAGGCACCTAGCATATTCAGTTTGTCAGTAACTCAATTAGTCTTTTGACAACTGACTTGCCTCCCCCCACCTGCCTTGCCCCATATGGCTCTGTTTTGAAAAGAATTACAGTCATGCATCATTTAATAACACAAATACATTCTGAGAAATGTGTCATTAGGCAATTTCATCATTGTGTGAACATCAGAGTGTACTTACACAAACCTAGATGGTGTAGGTAGCCTACTACACACCTAGGCTATATGGAATCCCTGTTGCTCCTAGGTTACAAACTTGTGCATGTTACTGTATTGAACACTGTAGGCTATTGTAACATCGTGGTGAGTATTTGTGTATCTAAACATATCTAAACATAGAAAAGCACAGTAAAGATACCATATTTTTAATATAATCTTTTGGGACCAATGTCAAATATGTGGTTCATTGTTGACTAAAACATTATTATGTGTCATATAACTATCTCATTTTCTAGTCATTCTCTTACTCATCTGCAGTTTTCAATTATTTGAAGAAAACATCTTAAATATGTTACAAATGTGCAGAAACAGTTCTTTTTCCCATTCTTAGTTATAGTTCTGCTTTTATGTAACACATTGGGAGTTAAAATTAAATGTTAAACTAGGAGTCAGAATGAAAGATACCTAGTTTCACAATCAGCTCAACTGAATAAAGGTTTAAATTTAAAAAAAAAGAAAACATATTGACAAGAATATATTATGGTTGTCCTCCAGGGACCCAATCCCAGCAAAGAAATTTGTGTATCTCTTTCTAAGGAATTCTGTGAAGCAGATTTCTTCAGGCCAGTGACCTGAGGCAATAGAATGAGCCCTGTCTCTGGAAACCTGAATTCTAATCTTGATTCTTTGACTAATTTGCCTGGGTTTTAAGATTTTTAGGTAATTTGTCCTCTCAGCATCAGTTTTCTTACCAAAATGAATGCAAAGGCTATCCTGATTTCTAGGGCGTCTTCTGGTATGCCAAAGTATTGGTATGCTTAAGATTAGACGCTTTATTTGGATGAAATTGGTATTTAATTTTTCCCAAATTTGTCAGTGTTTTCACTGGGTTCATACTGAGGGCTTTACTCTTTTTTCCTTCATAGAGATACTAGATCCCCTTCTTTCTTTGGCCGAGTCCAGGGGAATTTTTTCTTAACTCTCTTCCTAAGACTTGTTTACCTCATTCCTTTCCCCTTTCATGATGTTTCCTTCACTTTATTTTCCCTTTGAAATATTTTAGAACCCATTTTTAGCATATTTCATCCCAGTGAATGCTACTATATCTAAAGTAGTATTTTATTATTTTTATATAAAAGAAACTTTCAGCAGCTTTATTTCTGCTTTACTCATTTCAACTCCTCTTACTTGGCCCTGCACTAGAGTGCATTCAATGCTTAAATGCATTTTTGGTTACTACAGTGTGTTATAATCCAGCCTTTTTTCATTGCCTTTAAAAAAAAAATCCACATGAATCTAGGAAGTTATTGGTATCACAAATCTTTAAAATTGTAGTTTTAAAAGCACAAAACGAGCTGAAACAGTGTTCATACCTAGAATTAAATAAGCATTTGAAGGCCTCTTCTTCCTCACTTAAATTTTTTTCCACTGATTCAGATTGGGAAAAACCATTATGTAATTTAGATTAAAATGCTGCCGTCAAGCAGGGTTACCAGCAGTAGATCAATACTATTTCAAACTGCTAGGTAAGCATGCATGTAGTCTGGAGGGATTTCACAAACGTGATAGCTGTGGGCATCTGAGGTCTTCTAGCCATAAGAACTCAAGAAATTTTTGTTTGATGAAAAAATCCCCCAATAAAGGACTAAGTTAAGTTCTCATTGATCATTCCTACTTGTGGGCCAGAAGAGCTGATTATTATCAAACATAGTCATTGGGAATATCCTTATGCTTTCTCAAGTCCTTCTGTCTTCATTTCTGGTTACCTGTTAGCTTTCACAGGGACATTTGCAGGATGAGGTCTGGCACAGGGTGGAAAGCAGGCAATTCAAAAGGCCACCCAGTTCTGAAGAAGGACTTCAGTCCAATGTTGGACTGTTTTCCTGAGTTATCTTTTGGTATTCCAAATATTGTGATTTATAAAAAGTCTTCCATTCAAATGCTATTAAAATTGAAAATTTAAACTACCACTGAGAAATATAGTTACCAAGTTCAGTGTTATTTTCACAGTATTTAATGGGTTTACTGTATAAAAACATCCGTTACACTTCAGGCTTCATAATATTTTTCAAATTTCCACTTTTGATATGGCTTCACTGGGTCACAGGCAGCTACTTTCAGGATCTTTTGAGAAAAATTTCCTTCCAAGCATAATAATTGCTGATTGTTTTCAAAAACAATGTGATTCACCTGGAGAGAAAGAAGAGCTGGGAATGAGCCACAGGCTGAATTTGATAACTGCAATATAAAGAAATGAAAACCAATTAAAAAAAAGTGACAGGCAGTTATATTTTTGATTTTTAAGAATTCTTCTGAACTAAATTATTAACATAAACACAGACTTTGAAAACTATTAAATTTGTCTCTGTCTCAGACTAAGTAATCATCCTCCACCAAACTATAAGACTTAAGTCCTCAGGAGGCAAAAGAAAAATTTTTTGATGATATGGCTGAGAACTATACTCTTTCAAGAGAAAACGTTACAGACGACATTTATTGGATTTGATAGATGGTAACTACTTCATTGATGGTAAAGAAAAAATACATACTGTAACAAAAAGTTAATTTTTAAAGTAGGTGTCTTTGTGAGTTTGGATTACAAAATTCTGGAAGTGATGTATTTTATTTATGAGCTTCTTACCATAATCTCTGACAATTCATAATAACTGATGTCCAAAATCCAGATTAGGAAAAAGTCAACAGCATTAAAGAAAGTTACATTATTGCTTAATATTTAGTGAATATCCTAGAAATGGTAGATGAATTAGAACTTACTAATGGCTTATATATTTTTTCATCTCTAAATCTTCTCAATTACTTCTGACTATGACAAAGACAATCTTAATTACACATGTTGTTTTTAAACTTTAAAAAGTTATCAAACAGGGGTGACTTTCATAAGATTTATTTTAAAGATTGCTCCTACAAAAGTATTGTCACCCTTGCAGGATTCTGGAAATATGATGCTTGAGTATTGTCAAGGATTTGTAAAGAAGTCTCATTTTATACTTCTCTTGTTGTTTAAGACTTACATGTACTGGGGGACCTAGGAGGTAGATCATGACAACTACTGAAAAACTGAAAAAAGAAGAAAGCTGATCACCAAGCTACTCATCTCCAGGACATTTGGTAACATCAAAAGGGAAACCCAAGACAGAAGGCAGCTGTGTAAAATGTTCCAAAGTACAAACAAGGTAGGGAAAAGGCTTTCTAATTTTTGCTATCTTAACTAAATTACCTCCTTTACCAAATCAGCTTACCACTTAAGAGAAACTGCTATGCTTGAACTCTTTCCCAAGATTCAATTCTGGAGGTGAAGAATGTGTTTTAGTTCTCGTTCTTATTCATATTCTCTCCCTCTCACTCTCTCTCTTTCTCCTTACCCCATCCCCCCTTTCTCCTTCCCTCCTTCCTGACTTTGGCACAGGGAGAAGGTAAGATGTAAGTTATTCACTACACTGCATGTTTATGGATTTCCTAGCACTGTGCAAAATAAAATTAGCAGCATATATGCGAATAATTCCTAATCTTGCTGAATAACTCAGTAATAACCATTATTACTAAAGAGAAAAAACTGTCTAGAAAGAATTGAAATACAACAGAGAAGATCTAATGGGAGAAAGTTTGGAGAATACATTACTCAGGTCCCGGTTTTGGCTCTGCAGGAAGAAAAATACTGAGAAGAGAATAGTCATTGGCTGTGTTGTTAAAAGGAACGGAGGCACCTCGAGGAAGCAAAGGTGCTTACTTCTGGGATAGCCCTGGGCAAACTGAGAGTCTCCAAATACCCAAATATTTACTGTAGACAGTAGATTTGGTGGCTACCTGCTAGAGAGATGGTAGAAAATTTAAGAAGGCAATTCTGAGACTATTCTCTCCTACCCCAAGCTCCTACACTTGGGGCTTATGACTCCGTATTCTGTTAAAATGTAATTGGGAAAAATGGAGATGACTTTGAGAATGAATACAGTAGACCAGGAATGTTCTGGTAAATAGAACAACTGGACCTTCAGAAAAGTAGCCCTGATCCAGTAACATCTTCCTATTTCTGTGGTATAAATACTCCCAATATGGCCAGTTTCAAGCTACCAATGTGGTATGATTGAATGCAAAGTTGGCAAGGGTGCACACAAGCGGCTCCAGTGAGCTGGTGAGAGCTGGCTCCAGCAGACCCTTAGAGGCCCTGGTCTCTGGGCATCACAGGGAATGAGAAGAGTCTCCTTCTATGGAAAGGGGGCAGAATGAGGAACCAGATTCACTCTAAAGTGCAGGACTTGTAGGAGACATGCTGCTTCCTGTGTTCCCCATATCCTCTCCTTATAAGCATTTCTGATGACCAGTGGGGACCAATTCTAGCCTTTAAGCCTGACTTTTGGTGGTGTTGATAGACTGAAGCAAATGATAGCAATGTAGCTGGAAGAACTTGGTGACTTCTATTTAAATAACTCATTTGAAATAAATTTTGAAAAAGGAAAAAAGAAAGGACTTGTCAACTTTCAAAAGATACCCATGCATCTCTGTGAGTGAACTTTTACATAATCCCATTGTCACAAACACACAAAACTTCTGACTGAGGAAGCTGACTATGAGAATTTTATGTCTTATTTGATCAAAAGTCAAATTTGTGGTAAAGAGGAGGTGCCAATCTTTTGCTTACCAGTTCTGGATGAAAGACTGATGTTGATTTATGCAGCCATTTTAGCCCCTTGTTTCTATTATCACAAGGGTGCAGCCTTACAGCTCCTTTATCAGGGATGGGGGCTATACACCATTCTCCACATTTAATAAGTCTTAACCAGGTGTAATTAAATTGTTGAAGCTATGGGGGAAATGAATAAAGAGGTCACTTCAGGCAGCAAACACAGGCAGGGGCTTTGTCAAACATTTTTGTTAGCAACAGTTAAGAATATAGGAGCTATGATCTCACATTTTATATTCAAGTCCTGGTATTATCATTTGTAATTCTGATAGTATGGGCATATTATTCACCCTGTCTAATATTATTTGTCTAATTTTTAAGTTGGATAGCAATTGTATCTATCTCAGAGGGTTGGGGTAATGACTATCAAGTGTTTAGCACATAATAAGCCTTCAATAAATGTTAGTTACAATAATAAAAATTATTCAGTGCAATTAATTCTGTCTGCATATGGATGTCATGTTAGTGTTCTGAATCCCGACAAGCCAGGTGCTTAAAGAATTGGAATGTTCAGTCTAGCACATGATTAAGGTTCTAAGCCACGGGTGGCTACAGGGAGATAGCAGTCACAGTCCTAAATTTCTTGGGTGGAGATTTTATGCTTCCTTGTATAAAACTATCATAAAGGCTTTGTCTGATTGTAGGAAAGGTAGAAGTCTTTCTTTGCTACTAGCGTGAGGAATCATCAGGTTGCTACCAGGCTGGCATCCCTCAGTTCATAGAAAATGCTCTTGGAGAAGTTGCCAGTGTCTAAAATAAATACCAATTCAGGTAATGAAACCATGTTTTTAATCCTGAAACATTTTTCTTCAGTTGTTTACAACCTAGTATTGTCTACCTGGTCAATTTACTCTAATGCTGTGGGTCTGTGGGAAATTTATTGTTTTGTACTAATATAAACATATTTGAAAAAAATAGGCTTCTGGTAAAATCTATCTAAATGCCTTTCCCTAATGAATCATTTGAATTGTAAGTGAAGTTTAACTTTGATTATCAGGTTAGATCAAAGTCATTGTGTTGGACCTTGCCATTGGAAGGGTGGTCCTTGGACCAACATCCGCATCACCCGGGAGCTAGTTAGAAGTGCTGAGTCTCAGCCACATCACGGACCTACTGATTCAGAATCTGCAGTGTAACAAACTCCCCAGGTGATTTATGTGAACATTAACATGTAGGAAACATGGAAGTATGGCATAATATAAGGAAGTTATGTGCTACTAAGAGAAGCTAGATATTACCTTGAAAAAAACCTTTCAAGTGCTTTAAAGGTTAATAACTAAGGAGACTTTTTAGGTAAGGTAAGGGATAGAGCTTGATAATTCAATCTAAGGGTCTTTTTCCTTTTGAGCCTTTTTGGATGAATGTTGTAGTCACTGGCTTGGTATTAAGCCTCATGAATTCTGCCGAAAATGAGTTAACTTCCTCCACGTTTCTTTACTTTTTATTACCCAAGCAAACCACAAGAGGCAGAAGCTAAAAAATGAGCAACAAGACTAAAAGGGAGCTGGGGCTTTGTGGAAGGCAAAGGCTGCATAATTTATACTTTTGCCTCTCAGCATTCAATTGAGAAAGACTCAATGGTCATCAAGAATAGAACTTGGGTTTTCAGATAAAATGCTGGTTACTCTGGCACAAAAACTCCCTGCAATGATGATTCCTAAAAAAAAAAAAATGCATTATTTAACACTTTCCTTTCATATAATGTGAAATAATTGTGGTTTTGTTTTTATAATTTACGACTTTATTTCCTCTTTGTTAGTAAATGAAAGTTATTTCTTTCAATGGGTTTTAACACTTCTTCACTTCCCTTTGACTCCTTTCTTTCCTAATTAAAAAAGAGTGGCCTTGGCTTCAGGTTTACAATTCATAGCTAAATATAGCAACAGAGATACCTTTTCTTCTAGTAGCAGCTTTGAGTTAAGAGGTGGAGATGGGATGCACCAAAAAATATAAACAGTATCTTGAAGTCAAAGCAAAGATGTAAGACTTGACAAGCCTAGATTACCATTGCAAAATAATCTCTGTACCAAAGAACAATCTGCAATTTTGGGAACTGATTTCTATTCATGAATCCCTTTTCCTCTGAGTCCTATTTGCCACTCAAACCAATAACTGTTTCCACAAACACAGAACTGTTAAGGAATGTATGTTAGAGAGGGAAGTGTAATCACTCAGAGCTCACCTCCAGCACTGTGGAAGGAGTCTCTATTCCCTGCTTCCCGGCCCGACTCCCTCTACTAACCATTTCACTCTGAGTTTGGGGAGTTTTCCTATAGGAGTTTCTACCATTGATCATGGATTTGGTTATTTCCATTCCTCCCTTAAAATGTGGGAAAATGAGGGGAAAGAGGAATGGAATTAGACAATAAGACTGCTTCCTTAGAGTGATTATTTAGAAATATGTTGTCTCTTTAGTATCTTTATCTATGTTATGCATTTCTTACATTTTTATCTTTATTATTATTACAGCAAACATTTACAGAGCAGTAAGCATTAGGTATTGTTCTACATGCTTCATATGTATTACCTAACTCCAGCCTCACACCAGTTCTAAAAGTAGGCATGATTATCACTACCATTTACCCAAAGGTTAAGGAATCTGCAGAAGTTAACACGCTTTTGCAAGAGATGGTGCCAGGACTGGATTCATTCTGGACCCAGTGAGTTGACTGCAGGACCCACACCTTTATTCCTTTAGTCACTGTCTTTGTGTTTAGTGGTGGACTCTCTTATTACAAAGAAATTTAGAAAATTATTTTTCTGTTGGGCAAAGATGAATTTCTCAATTGAGCAATGAATGTGTCATACCCTGCACCTACAGCTACCATGAGATAGAAAAGAGTTTAGCATACCTCTTTGCTCCCATCACAGTCTTCCAGAATGACTGTAGTGTTTTCAATGGAAATGCATTTACCCAAAGCCACATTAATAAGCTAAGAAGCAAAATACGAAACAGGAATTACAAAATATTTCAAAGTAGAACAAGACATTCAGACACATTTAGAAAATACAGAATATAAAACTATAATAAGGTTAAAAGATAGTTAATAGCTTAGCAATACTTAGCACTATCCAGTTTTATTGATTGCTATCTCTAACAGAGACATAATATAATCTTGTAATAGTACAGCTTCAATCTGTTAATTTTGGCCTGTGATCAGCCATAAAGCCAACACACAGAAGCTTTTAATTAACCCTTGCCTGGAATGCTAAATAACAAATGAGCAAAGGTGGCAAGAAAAGTAGTTATTTTCTTGTCTTAAGTTTATCTAATGCATATACTAAAAGTCAATGCACCTATAAGAGTTATGAGCTATGTTCCCTGACTGACCCCTTCAAGCCTTTTGACTGCTTAAGCACTGAATCATAGATAAATTGAGTCCTTCAAATAACAGCAGATTCCAGCTGATTCCCTGTCAGAATCTTCTTAATGACTCAAGCGAGCTACAATTCATTATAGGAAAGTCACGAAAGCTAGTACAGAGCCAAGCATAAAGGCATTTTCTGGCAGGCCCCAGGTTTTTAATGGATTTACAGGGTCAAATATGGAGGTAGCTTTCTTTAAGTCACCATTTAATGCAGAAAAATGTTGATTTCCTTTCCCCCTTTGACATCCTGGGCAGGGCTAACAAGATGATGGGTTAACAGTGCAACTTAGGGTTTTCAGATTTCTAGAACAGCTGTGCAGAGCCGAATCTATATGACATGTCCTGGGAAAGCCTCCTGAGCTGGGAGGAGCTGAAGTCTTTGTCGCCAGGGACACTATTTGTGACCTTCCTGTTCTATGATGCCTAACAAAGAGCTCTAACTCAGAGTGCTGCACTGATGCAGGCTGGATGCTCACAGAATTGCCAGACTTCATAAAAGGGGGCTCAGTACATTGGTTCTCAATTTTACATGCTTAGCTTAGTGGACAAGAAAGTAAGGGACATCTTCAGGGAACAGAATACGTGGAAAAAATTAAAGGCTACAGGGAAACTTGCAAAGGTTGGCAAGAAAGACTTGTTCCCTCATATGGATGGAAGAAAAACAGAGGCATGGGTAAGCCAAAAAGCTGGAATTCAGGTCTTCCATATAACAGCGGAAAAATAGATCTTCAGTTGAATGCTGCACTAGGAAAAACAATTTGCCCATTAGCACAGAGAGAAAACAAGGAAGCTGGATTCTCCCTGAGAATCTGAAACTTTACAATAGCCTTCATTTGGATTTGAGTTGAATATTTACACCACCTGCCTTGGATAGGAACCATCACAGACTTTCAAGGCATAGAAACAAACATTAAAAATAGTACCAGGTTGATAATTACTTCTGAGGTGCCCGGCACAGGCAGAAACAAAGCAACGATGGAAGGATGGCATCTCTATCAAAAATCCTCAGAGAAAGCTCTATTCACAATTTAAAATGACAAATATGGGAGGAGACAGCTTGCTGTTAGTAAATGTGGGCATCACAAGGCACAGAAGGATTCAATGCCCCCCAGTCCCACCCCCGAACTTCAGAGAGGAAGGTGAATAGAAAGACATGAAGGTAGAATAACCTTGGGGCTTAAAGGAAGGAAAGCATGCTGCAGTTGCTCTCTGTACTGAAGCAGAGATAAATATTATGTAAGCTCCTGTATTTGTGGATCTTGCAGAAATATTTTATCTTCAAACAAATTTGGAAAATTCTGGTTTCCACAGAGCTGAACAGGTGGTTCTACTCCAGAACTTCTCAAAATCTTCAGGGTGTTAATGTTCAGCTTGCTGTCAGAATGTTGTACAAATGTTTCTCAAATGTGCTTGACCATGGAACCCTGAGACAGCACAAGTAACATTGGTCAGGACAGTGTTTGGGAACCCCCTGTTTAACTGATATTTGTGTTTATTTTGTATAATCCCTCCAAGAACCGAAAAGCATTGGAAGGAAAGATAAAACTTTTTCTGTCCCTTACATGTCCTTTCCTCATTTGACCTGAAGATTTTTTTTTTTTTCCTTTTTCTTCGAAATTACTGAGGAAACTATTTAATTGCGGTTTTTGCCATGGAAGGTATTTTACACCAACCTAATACTTTTCTTCATATAGACATCGTCTCTGAAGTGCTTTGGAATTGTTATTCTTCATTTCATTATTAGTCGTTTTCAGAATTTTCCTTTTTATTTAAAAATAATTGATCCATGTTTTTGCTGTAAACCATTTTAATCTTTAAAAAAATAGGCAGTGTATGAATTTTAAATTATCCATGTTGTATTATTTCATTTTCCAATTTAGAAAGTAGACATTCCGCAAAATTTATGACAGAATTGTTAAACATTAGGCTACTTGCCAGCGGTTTAATCCAGTGTAAAAATACATTATTGGTGAGATTCTTTTATTAGCTTCAAATATTGTCGTTTCAATAAGAAAACATTTCTTCTTATTACAAAAAACCAAAACTTTCACTGGATTTAAATTCCTGCATGTGGAGGTTGAAAAAAGGGAAACGGAGCTATAGACTGTTTGCCAGCAGTTTAATCCAGTGTAAAAATACATTATTGGTGAGATTATTGGCTTCAAATGTTGTTAATTCAATAAGAAAATATTTGTTCTTATTACAAAACATGAAACTTTCACTGGATTTCAATTCCATAGTGGAGGTTGAAAGAAGGGAAACGAAGCAAGTAACAAAAAGAAGTAGTGGAGTTGATTTTCTTGGAACTTTCCAAGATTGTCTATCTAAAATAATGACCTACTTAATTTGTTGTAAATTACCTGGAGAAAGGTCCTAATTTTTTAAAAATGGTAATAACGCTCCCTGCTGGTTTGCTTCAGAAGGGAGCAAACTACATCTTCACTGAAATTTGTTTAAGGAAGGCAACAAAGGAAAATAGAAGGAATTTGTTAAAATCACTTTTTAAAATACTTGCTGCATTTTGATATACTATAGCGGAGGCATCAGCAGAAGGCAGTTTCATTAGGAGAGCTCTCCAGAAATTTCGCAGGAACTCACTAATGTTAGCGCAACAGTGGAGCCAAAAGGTAGTTTTCTAGTGCCCTCTGGTGGTTAAAGCTTAGTATTACTCTTACTGAGATGCTGTGTTGTTGGAATGGGAAAAATTAGAATAGCGGAAATTCCTTCTTTTTTTTTCTGCTCAGCGGTTAAAATTAAAAATTGTAAATTTATTTTACAGTTATATTTGCATGTTGTTATTTGAACCGTGTATATAAATCCAAAATGTCTGATAAGTTACCAGGTTGAGCCACCTAAAGTAGCTGCCATTCTATTTGGACCCATAAAAATGGCAATTTTATAATACAGTGCATTACGTAAAAACAGGTCACATATACTTATTTATCAGTTGAATTTTGTAAAAAACGGAACCATTTTTTAAGACTAGTTTCCTGTCTTTCATAGCTTTCCTAGATTTCTCGAATACTTTCAAGGGGGAATATTATAATAAGTTTTTGCTGTCAGGAGATTTTCCAGACAGAAAGCATGGTATAATCCACTCTCTAGAAGAACTGAAAAAATTTGGCCTAAAAGGGCAGGATAACTAATGGTCACATTTTTAAAGAATTTCTTGGATGAAGAAAAAGGAAGCTGAAATAAAACAAAAACACTGGGGATAGTTATAAGTCAAATTAAATTAGAAATAAAAGATTAGAAATAAGCATGACTGGCTAAGAACCCCAGCTGAAGGCTTGACTAATCATATTTAAACCCACATGTCTTACCATCCTCTTCAAATGCAGCTTCACTCCTAGAAGGGGTTTGAAATGGGGCTTTCCCCCAGCTTCTCCTCTTCCGTGATGTTTTCTTAGCCTTGTACTCTGGCCACCTTATCTGGCTTAGCTTCTTCCCTTTGGATACCATCCTTCATGCCCTGGAATGTTATCTGCTATTCTCTGCTATTTTCTGTTATTTTAAGTCCCTCTTTGAAATTTTTACAAACCCTAATTAAATCTTATCACCCCCTTGCTTAACTCTGCTCAATAACTTCCCACTACTTTCAGAAGAAAGAAGGAAGCAAGGAAGGAAAGAAGGAAAGAAAGAAAGAAAATCCTTACTTTGCTTACAGGGACCTGTGTGATCTGGCTCCTTCCTTCCTCTTCATCTTCATCTGACACCATTCTTCCCTCCTTCACACCCTGACAACATTTATCTTCTTTCCAGTGCTTGGATGGAGAACACTGACCTGTCTTAGGGCTTTACATGACCTTTACCCTCTGCCTAGCACTCTTCTTTAGAGCTTGGCTGACTGACACTTAGTGTTTGAGGCCTGAGTTACAAAGTCTCCTTCTCAGAGAGGATTTCTCGACCACTCTAACTGAGGAGTCATCAAATGTGGCCTGTTCCCTAAATGAGAGCTATTATATTTTGTATTTACACTTAACTTGCTTATTTGTTTATAATCTTTCTTCCCTACCCAAATTAAGCTCCACAAGGAAGGGATCAAGTCTACTTCATTCATCACCCTGTAATCCAAGTCTGAAATACTCCCAGATCTACGGATACTCAATAGGTATCTGTTGAGTTAATCAATGAACATGACCACTTGGTAGCCTTCCTCAAGTTTACCTGTGTTTAATTCTCAGCCATGCTTTGTCCCATCTTTACTCATACTTGGTGTTTATTTATAATGTAATTATTCATTCTTTCCACACATTTTTGAAAGAGGTTTTGTGTTTTGTTTTTATGGAGTAAGATTTTAAATTGCCACTTGAACTTACCACACCACTAGCTCTCACAATGGGAGCCTTTAAGTCAGGAAAGACATTCTCCAAGTACCATTTGAAACTTTTACACTTCAGTTTCTTTCGCAGCTCCCTTTGCTGGGTGAGGTTGCCAACATCTAGCCCTTGGTCGATGAGGTGGTCTCCATGGCCATAGAACAGTGCCTTATACTCATCCAGCCAGACCTCAGCAACCCGCACCAAGTTCCGCTCCACTGTCTTCATCCGGTCTTTGGGGAAGGAATATGGATTGTCATTTCTGAATATATGGCCCACTCGGGAGCAGGGAATAATCTCAATTTCACCACCACACATCCACACCTGGAAGAATTTGATGATAAGCATCAATTATCAAATGATAGCCACAAATCATGGGCACTTAACAATGACAAGAAACCACCTGGCTGGTGACCTTGTTTCCCCCTACCTGAAGTAATACTCAACTTCAAAAACACTGCGATAGAAAATCAAACTCAACAGGTTTGTTTAATTTTGTGTATTGCTGTGGATCATTTTAGGATTAGTAAAACGTAATTTTTTCATTTCTTAACCTGCAATGTAAGTTTTTTTTTAAGCTTGCAAATAAATCTTCACAGAATCCCATTTTGTAAAATATGAGTTCTTCTTTTGGTTGAATCAGGGAAAGAAGTATAGATGTCCATTTGTTCACGTTCCTCTACTCTCATTTTGGGAAGAACCAAAAGGCTTGTGGTACACAACTCAAAACCATTCTTCATGATCAGCAGCTCCAAAATTACACCCTTTTACATACACACAGAACACCCACCCAATAGGAAAGCAATTACTTTTTGGACACTCTCTATTACTGCCATTGCCAAGGCTTTCTCAGAAGTTAATCAATGATTGTATAATGGATTGTATAAAGTGCCCAAAGGAGCTGTACTATGAGGCACACCTGACCTGTTGGTGACCTGCTTTAGAGGTATTTTTATGTCCTTCTGTCATTTGTGTTCTCTAAGATGATCCATTACAGATTGAGTCTATTCCTTCCAACATTCTAGATAGATGTTCCAGGAGAGTTATTTTGTAGAATGTACGACTCCCACAGAATTTACTCTGAGTGGCAGAAAGTCCTTTCCCCCATATTTACAAGCGGAAATGGTGTTGTGAAATATTAGGGAATGCTAATAAACTTCATGACAGCAATTGATTCTTTCAAATTCAATCTGAGATATGAAAAATTAATCCAGAGACCCTAAAATTTCTGTGAAATTTCCTCTCAGTGGCAGTCACATATCTGATTATGGTAGTAAAATCAAACCATTTAAAATTGATTAACTCATTATTGTAAAGAAAATTTGGGAAACACCTGGTAATACCTTGAATGAGAGCTCCATATTTTCCCCACCCCAAACATCAAGGCCAGGGTCGTATGTTCCAAGTTCAAAAAAGTAACTTTTGTCAATAGAAAACAATCCACCAGCCATGACAGGGCACCTACAAAAAGAAAAGTTTGGTTTTTAAACTTGCATCTCATGAAAGCTCGACTTTTAGAGTTGTTCCTCTGTACATCTGTACTGGAGGTAGGAGGCTTTTTAGAATAGCTACCTGATGCAGGGAAGCCCTGGGACGGAGTCACAAATACGGCTGAAGTGATGCGATCCCTGGATCATGGTGGCAGAGCTTGATTAGGTTCAGCAAAGATGCATCCTGGAACTAGTATTATTTGTCTTTTATACTGTGACACAAACTGTCCAGGGATGTTATTTTTAACACTTATTCACGGCTAAGGGAGTATCAGGCACTATTGTAAGTAATATATATTTATATATTACTTCACAAAAAATCTTGTAAGTGTGTACAGTTATCAAGAATCTGCAACACTGGATGTGAAGGCGATCTGGCTGCAACATCTGTCATCCCATTGATTGCCAGGGTTGATTTGGCTGATCTAGCTGGCTAGGCGGGTGTCTCCTTCTGCCCTCACCGCTCCATGTGCCTCCCTCCCGAAAGCTGCACGCTGTGGAAGAGGACGACCATCCCCGACAGAAGAGGGCGGGCCTTCCGTGAAGGGTATATGAGTAGCTGCGCTCCCTGCTAGAACCTCCAAGCAAGCTCTCAGGAGAGCAAGCAACAACGGAGAAGGTAAGAAACTTTCCCAAGGACGGTGGACACCTTGGGTTTGCTCTGGGCAGTCTGAGGGGACGCTGTGCCACTCACTCCACTGTACTGCCTCTCAGCCGTTACTGGAAGGAAGGCCGTGAGTGTGAGTTGTCCAGGTTCTGGGTATTTTGACAAAGAATTGAACAAAACACACTAACAAAGGAACGAAACGCATGAACGAAGCGGCACAAGCAGGGATTCGTTAAAGCGGGAAAGCGCTCCACAGGGTGGGAGTGGGCCGGAGCAAACGGTCCAAGGGCCGGGTTACCAAGTTTTCTGGGTTTCAAGTACTCCTTTCGAGGTCCCTACCGGCTGCCCCTTATCTGGATGAAGGATTTGGTTGGCTAATGAAAGGCTGAGGTGAACTGGCGCCCTATGCAGATGAACGGAAGGTCCCTGCTTGGCCAGTCCAAGGCAGAGACACTGGCTTTCCGTCTGAGACGTGGTGGAAGGGGAGGGCTGTAGGGAGAGTAGCCCTTGATCCTTTGTTACTCGGGTGTGGGGAAATGGGGTTTTCCTTCTGCTTTAGCTTTGGGAAGTGGGTGTTAATCGGCCTTAGATCCCCTGCCCCTAGACCCAGGTGTTTTCCTTTTGATCCAGGTTTGGGAAGTCAGCAGGAATTGGCCTTAGATTCCCTGCCCCCAGACCTTGGTGTTTTTCGTTGATTCAGCTTTAGGAAGTCGGCATGAACTGGCCTCAAGGTTCTTCTTGCCTCCAGACCTTATTCTCCTGTTTCACAACCACACACAAACTTTACTGACAGCGTGTTATATGGCAAGCAGCTTTCAAAGCACTTTATATATTATCTGATTCAGTTCTTAAAACAATCTAAGTAGCAGCTACTTTTATGAGTCTTTATGTAAAAATGAGGAAACACAGGCTCAAGATGATAAGTAACCTTTTCAAGCTCATACCACTTCTCAGTGGTAGAGTTGAGATTCAAACTGTCTCCAGAGCCTTCACTAATAATATTGATCATGGAGGATAGAAACTACATTTTAGTCAGCAGTTAGCCAAGACTGGAATCACTTCCTATGGTGGTCACTACTCAGCCAGCTGAAGCAGTTTCTGTGGAGAGCCTACTTTGTGCTTAGGGTATACAGTGATCTCAAGGGGGAGATAATTCCTGTCCCACACCTCTCTCCCCTCCGCCACCATTTATGTTCATTTTCTTTCTGCACTCCAATTTTCCTGCTAGACTATCCCGAATGCATTCTCTTCCTAACATTGTGTTGAATGTAGTCTGAACTCAACCACTACATTGGCCCTCAACATGAGAGTTTGGAAAAAGCAGAGGTTCTTTAGGCGTAGGTTCAGAGTGTTAAATCCAGGTAGTTCTGGGTTTGAGTCTCAAATTCTTCTTTGATTAGCTGTGTATCCCTGGGAAAATTACTTAATGCTTTTAAGTCTAAATTTCCTCATCTCTTTAAGGTGAATACTTCCACCTCCCTCCTAGAGTTAGGAAGAGAGTTAGGTGCCTGGCACAGAGTGCTCAATAAATGGTAGAAGCTTCACTTCTTTGCTTGGTGGAATAATTCTGAAGGCATCACACCTGGCAAGGAAGGCGAGTATGACTGATTGAGGGGGAAGTTTGGGGAAAACATGCTTCGGTGCACGGTCTGGGCTTGGCTTTCTGTTGGGGCTGGCTTGCTCGTGTCTGCTTAAGTGGTCACTACAACAGGGAAAGTTTAAGCCCCCTGCTGCTCTTCCTGTGGCTGGCTGAATGTTTGTCCTGCAGGCCTAGATTCTGAAGAAGTAATGGGAAGTCTCCACTTTAGCTTCAAGTCTAAGCTGTGTTCTTCAATGCAGTTTCTTGGAAATAAAAGCCCAAACTTGAATTCATATCCAGCTTCTGAACTGATTTTTAAATTTATTTATATAATTTGGCAATTTTCTCATGGAGGGGGTAGGATTAGGCTGTAAAAGAAAGTCCTAACCATTGCTATCATTAGAAGGCTATTTCCATTACTATTATTTACTTTTAATTTGCACTTATGTTTACTTTAATATTACATGTGTTTATATAGTATGTATGCAACACATTTTGCTAGTTTGTGTTTCTTGGTTGCAAATCCTAGGGGACAGGATAGCATTGGTGAATTTTTCTGTGTTCAGGCCTGAGTAGGGTACAAATGACTAGTGAAGAATGAGTTTTGGGAACAAATTTCTCAAGAACACTGTGTTTGCTTTGGTAATCTATTGGCTAGAACTGTGATTCTTAATGGTCTATAGAATAACAAGGTACAGCTGTTTTGTAGAATTTTTTAATGCTTTTACAAAAAGATACATGACTGCTTTCTAGTCTTAAATTTCACACACTTACCTAATTATATCAGTTTCTTTAATTCTGTTTTTTGCAATGACATCTGGAGGAATTGTTCTCCAACCAAAGTTCATGGGCCACACAAAGATGCCTCTTTGAAAGTTATCCACTGTCATGTAACTAATCCAGGAAATAAAAAACAAAGTGTTATCTGGGATTATATACATCTTTATATACTTTATCAATTTGGCTTCACGATGTAGTCAAATGAATGAAACAAGTGCTACTGATGAGTTTAGATCACCACCTTTTAATAATAGTTCAAGAATGTTTACAAGTACAATTTGCATTAGTAACTAATTGGCTTGATTATTTGTACTTATACTTTTATTTTAATACTATCCTAGCCAGTTTTGAAGAAAAAAAAAATACAAGAGCAACTTAAAAGCACACATATGTTTCCCACAGAAATAAGAAATAAACTTGAGGTGAATAAATATTTGGGGTTCAGCTAAATATAATGGGGAAAAAACTAGATCATGAGTATTAGGATTTATTGGTATTCAGAGTTAAGAATTTGTAGTGAACAGATAGATTATTGCATCAGCAGACTCTGGTCCCAAGATATCAACCATGTTTTTCCATTTATTTAAGTAGATAAACTGTATATGTCTTGGATTTTCAAAAAATGCACATATTAGGCATATACTCAGCACTTTCTGCTCCTTGTGATTAAAGATGTGCTTGAAAGTATCTTGTGGAATGTGTAAATATTACCTCATATCCTTATCATTGATGACTTCGATTACTGGACAGGCCACTTTCTTTCTACTTAAATAAACTCTTTCCAGAAGAGGTTCCAACCAACCAACGTTACATTCCACATGAGAATCTAAAAATGTCAACACATCACCTAGAGGGCCAAACACACACAAAAAACTTTGAAAATACAATATATTGAATGTGTGTACTTCATGTTCAAAGGTATTGATGATTGCTCCAGAAATGTGGCTATAAATGCAGTGATCTTTTTTTTTTTTCTGAATTCGTGGTCACTATAATTTCATTTCATACTGAAATGAGAGAAACTTTGCTCCTAGGAGTCCTGTGGTGCAAACATAATTTATGTTTGGAAAAAATTGATAAGCCATTTAGAATGGGTAAAAGAATCTGAAAAGAATACTTGGTATTAAATGTAGTTGCTGAAGTCCCCTCTAAGAGAGTGTGCCCATTAACACTGGGGGTGCAGGATTTGGGACTTTATTTTTAAGAAGCAGAGAGACTGAGATGACAAGTTTGGCCTTAGGAATGATGAAGAGGAAAAATTACTTCACACAATAGGGGTGAAGGAAATTAAAGTGGACAAACCGGCAAGACTAGGAGGTACTGGAAAAGAGTTATAGGAGACGGGAGTGGGGAATGGGAGGTTGCTGATTAATGGGTATGGAGTTTTATTTTTGCAAGGTCGTGGAGACTGCACACCAATGTGAACGTATGTAACACTATGGGCCTGTACATCTAAAAATGGTTAAAATGGTACATTTTTATATTCTATGTATTTTACACAATTTTAAAAAAGACTTAGAAGAGGAAAAAAAAGGAAAAGAAACTTGGAGGCCAGAAGTAGTATTAAGAACTCTTTTATTTCCCTGTTAGTTGTGTGAAGTAACACTCTCTCCCCAGTGAAACCTCAGTAGCATCTACATTGCTCCAGAGGATCTTATACAAGTGAAGTGTGTGTGTTTGTGTGTGTGTGTGTGTGGTGTGATGTGTGTGTGAGAGAGTGTAACAACCCAGGAAATAAGCTCCTGGTCCACATCCTATGTGTGATCTTTCAGGCCCAACCACAGGTAATACAAAGGCTCTACCTAGTGGGGCTCATGGGGGAAACCTGCTTTCTCATTCAGACTTGGTGCCCAGCCAGTGTGTTGAAGTCTCTAAAGGGAGTTGCGGTCCAGGTCTCAGACCCTCCACTAGGCTGCAGGACTTGCTCTTCTGCCTATCTGCATTCCTAACTCAGGTGCCTCCATTCAGGCCAAACTTCTGCCAGGACCACTTTATTAGAGATGGAATGGGTCTTGAAGACACTTTGCTCAACTCTGACTCACTATTCAGTGCTTTCCCACTCCTAGCCTTTCCTTTTCTTACTCTGGATCCCAGGGCCACATAACAGAAGGAGCCTTTTGTGCTGGGTTCCTTGGGCAGGCAGTGAGATGCCCCTCTTGTCTGCTCTGCTCTGATCCACCACTCAGCAACATTCCAGGGGGAAAAATGGAACACAGGAGGAGCCAGTGCCTTCTCCTCTTCAGCCTCCTGCTGATACTGTTGCAGTAAGGGATTAAGGCTTGACTACTGCTTTCATTTTGGTTTATCATTTTAATTGACTACTTCGATACCTGGGTGCTCAACTTAGCTCTTGACATACCTGTAAGAGTATCATCTAAGTGCTTGTTCTATGCCAGTCTCTGTTCTAAACATTCTTCATGCATGTTTTATGTAGTCTTTAGAACAACTCTGCAGTATAGAACTAATTTTTATTCCCACTTAAGAGACAAGGAAACTCAAGAACAAAGACCCAACCTCTTTTCTATGGTTGCACAGCTAACAAACAACAATGTGATATTAGAAAATAAGTAGCTCATTCCATAGATTATGTTCCTTAAAAAATGCTAGAAGGAGGCAGAGCTTTGAGTATGGGAAGGCTTAGAGAACAAAATGAGGATAGTTATCCAGATGATAGATCATTATCACTGAAATCTGCAAACTACCTCTCAATTAATAGAATTTAGCATCATATTAATTACTTGGTTAACAACGGCATTTTTGCATGAGGGTAAGGTATTGGTGTGAAGTGTTCTTGAGGAGTCTGTTTAGTGAAACCATCTGTGAGAAGCAAACCCACTCCGTGCAGTCTTCTGTTCTTGGAGATAGCAGTTTCATCTCCTGACCAGGCTGGAAGGGTCCTATTTTCAGGGCATTAATGCTTGTTTGACAACGACAGGGTATTGTCGCCTGCATGGTCTGAATGTATGTGTCAATCCAAAATTCATATTTTGAAACCTAACCCTAAGATGATAGTATTAGGAGGTGGGGCCTTTGTGATAAGATCATGAGGGTGGAGCCTTCTTAAGTAGGATTAGTGCTTATATGAAAGAGGCTGGAGAGTGTTTGTGAGCCCCTTTTGCCCTTCCACCATGTAAGGTCACAGTAACAAGGTGCCACCTTTGAAGCAGACAGTGAGCTGTCACTAGACACCGAATCTGCTAGTGCCTTGATCTTGGACTTCTTCCCAGCCTCCAAAACTGTGATCAATAAATATATGCTATTTATAAATGATCTAGTCTAAGGCATTTTGTTATAGCAGCCCAAAAGGATTAAGCCATCTCTTAAGGGTGTCCTTTGGGGATGGCACCTTTGGGACAGCCCTCTCACCTGTCATGGGAAGACTCACAGGGTCATGTAGGTGTATGAAGCGTGGCCTGCTAAAGTCCACTTGGCTAGTGGTATACAATGTAGTAGAAAAGGATTCTTGGCCGGGTGTGGTGGCTCACACCTGTAATCTCAGCACTTTGGGAGGCCGAGGTGGTAGGATCATGAGGCTGAGAGATCAAGGCCACCCTGGTCAACATGGTGAAACTCCATCTCTACTAAAAATACAAAAATCAGCTGGGCGTGTGTGTGTGCCTGTAGCCCCAGCTATTCAGGAGGCCGAGGCAGGAGAATCACTTGAACCCAGGAGGTGGAGGTTGCAGTGAGCAGAGATCATGGCACTGCACTCCAGCCTGGTGACACAGCGAGACTCTGTCTCAAAATAATAATAATAATATAATAATAATAATAATAATAATAAGATTTCTACTTGTGGTCCATTCAGACCTAGAGTTTAAAGAGGATTCTTTACTACACCACCTGTCCCTATCCCCATAGCAGCCTTATGAAGTCAAAGGGGCCTGGATTATCTTTCTGAGTCAGGCCTTATGAAGTCAAAGGGGCCTGGATTATCTTTCTGGCAGCAGGATGGGTCCCCAAACCTGCATTCACATCCCACCTGGCCCAGATCCCTACGAAAGTTCTCATTCATTTGCTGCCAGGACCTAAGGGAAGCAGCATCTGCTCAAAACATAGTCTGGAATTTTATATTGTTTTATTTTGGGGAAGAGGAGAATCCTCCTATGCATGTATGCTATTGCTCTACTTTCAGACACTGTTTTAAAATAAGATCCTAGGACTATGTTAGATGAGAAAACAGGGAGCTGTCTGTGTAGCTGACTCTTGTTGGGATTTCTGATTGGCGTGGTTATTGTCTATGGACATTGTACACACTGTTACTGATTCAGAGAGGCGAGAGGCACAGTGAAGTAAGCATAGCATTAAAGTTACATACAACAGCCTTCAATCCGAGCTCTGCTTTTCCTAGCCGGGTTAGATAAGTTACTTAACCTTTTTGAGCTTTGCCCTATGAAGATATTTCTAAGATCTACCTGATACCTAAATTCTTTAAAAATTGCTGGTATAATTTACTGTCAGAATAATCAACCCAATCACTTAAAAGTTTTAAATGACACATAATAATTGTATATATTTATGGGGCACATAGTGATATTTGATACACAAAGTGTGTAGTGATCAAATCAGGGTAATTAGCATATCAATCACCTCAAATATTTATCATTTATCTGTATTGGGAACATTCAAAATCCTCTCTGATAGCTACTTGAAAATATATAATAAACTATTGTTAACTATAGTGACCCTGTAGTGCTATAGAGCACTAGATTTGGAAAGGGTAGGAGAGAGGGGATATAGGGAGAGATTGGTTAAAGAATATAAAATTTTAGTCCAACCTTGATTGCTACCTGGTAGGATTTTCTGTTTTCTAAGAATAGGTCCCAATAATACTGGATTGTTTACAGATGGGTTTCATTTGTAACTTAAAAATTTGGGGGATGGGGGGTAACATAAAACTGTTCAATGTGCCAAAAATTTTGGGTCCTTGTTGAGCATGGACTTCCACTTATATCCAGTGTACCAGCCTGGAATATTGCTGCAGTACCAGTTAATGCTGGATGGTTATGTCTAGGATTCCTTGAGGGATGTTGGCTTGGCGTGCCATTTAATTTTACATAATGCCTCCTAAGTAATGCTAAGGAAACAATTTTTACCTGCAGCAGATACAAGTTATAAAAGTTTGCAGAAAGATGTCTACCGTTGCTTTTTAGGAGACCTTGGAGTTTGCTAGGAGTTAGATGTCACTTGTCCAGGTACTTAAAGTTGGCCAAGTGATTATTTAGAATGCTCATAGAAATGTCAGGAATTTTGCTAAATGCCATGTCATGAAGGAAATGAAAACCTAATATTTACTTTGACTCTCTACTGCCTGACTGTAACTCCTCTTGGCAGGGCAGTAAATCACTTGGTCTGTTCCACACCAGGAAGGGATATGGGTGATCTACTTCTTCCCTGATATCTCATTTACTCTATCTTTTTAATTCTGTTGGTTTCATATAGTGAGCAATTCTTAGAGATCCATTGCCCCGACCTACCTGTCAAATTTTGAAATCCTACTTGGGCCTCTCAACCTCCTCATTCACAGCAAGCAACTGATTGGACCTAATCTTTTTGCCTGACTTAGATTCAGATGAAGAACTAACATGCCCTGGAAACTGAATGCATAGTAGACATTGCTAATGGTAAGGCAGATCACTGGCCCCTTATTACTTTGTAGATGATTGCAGACTTTCAGAGAGCCTCTTGCAGAACTTCAGAGAGCCTCATGATACCCTAGGACCGAAATAGGCCATCTGACTTCTATTTCTACATGTCTTTGGATCTCTGGATCTCACCCTTGCCTATTACTTCCCTTTTCTTTGAGTCCTAAAGGGCAAATTTTAGGGAACAGTAGTGTCAAGCCCTGTCAGATTCTGGACTCAGATTCTCATCTTTAAACTCCTTGTTTGGCGAGGCATCCTAGAGAAAATTTTTGTCTGCTGTCTTTGCTGATCTCTAATTTACAGGAACTCTTCAGGAGGCCCTTAGTCTCTTACTTATTTCTACTCTTGAGAGCTGTGGCACACCCGGGGGAGTTTGAGAGGACCCACCATGCCTGCCATCTCTGCTCAGTGCCAGTCTCTGAATTACATTCTCTGCTAAAACTGATCCTGCATTGCCTTGAATTCCCCACAGGGGACGGGTGCCCTTCCTGGCATTGGATGTATCCTTGGGCAAGGATACATCGAGACACACCTTTCTTCTTTCCAAACTCTCAGGCACCCAAGCTCCACTAATGCTGCTCAAAGTGTAGGCCACAGACCCTGCTGTCTACAGGGAGATAGCAATAGAAATTGAGAACAAATATTTTGAAACTTTATGGCAATTTGTCAAATTTATAAATTTATTATTTATTTACTGTTTTTATATACATGTAGATATATATATATATATATATTTTTTTTTTTTTTTTTTTTTTTTTTTGAGACAGAGTTTTGCTCTTGTTGCCCAGGCTGGAATGCAGTGGTGTGATCTCAGCTCACTGCAAACTCCGCCTCCCGGGTTCAGAAGATTCTCCGCCTCAGCCTCCTGAGTAGCCGGGATTACAGGCACCTGCCACTACTCCTGGCTAATTTTTTTGTATTTTTAGTAGAGACAGGGTTTTGCCATGTTGGGCAGGCTGGTCTCAAACTCCTGACTTCAGGTGATCTGCCTGTCTCAGCCTCCCAAAGTGTTGGGATTACAGGCGTGAGCCACCGTACCCAGCCATATATATTTTATATATAATAAAAATGGGTTTGTGTTTTATATATCTACTTTCCTTTTTGGGTAATTAATATTGATTATAATTTACAAAGGGGTAGGTCAATAAAAAATTAGAAATTAGGGGAAAAAAGTCCTTTTCAGATAGTTTGGGAAGCATCACTGTACTAGGCAGTGGCAAGCAATTAAGATACACCTAGCTGGGGTTTTTCAAACTAAGAGCTGTAGATTCCCTTAGTGAATCAATCACTAAATCAATTTATTGAGATTGGCCAGGATCTAAAACATAAATAACATAGAAAAGAAGGTATTAGAATCTATTCCACATGTTATTTGATAAAATGTCTACTGTAGTTATATGTGTGATTACACATGTACTGAGTTGTGATGAAAAATTTATTTCTACACAAGCCATCTTCAAAATGGTTTGAGAGTTACTGAGCTAATATTCTCAAGGCTGTTAATGAATCTGAATTTACATTCAGACTTGGTAAATTCAAATAAATTACTTTATGGATGTTAACTGCAAGCACTTGAGCCAGCAGTTGCAACTGCTTTAATCAAGCTCATAACACCCCTTCTAAGACACTCCACCCATGTTGTCTAATAGTTTGGACTGTGTTGGAGGCCATTGCTAGCATACTCTGTGCTCCATGCAGGCAGAGAGAAAATTTTTAAATAAGTAACCTATATTTGGTTCTGTATTCTACTTTCTGTGCATGAATATCTAATTTTCATCTCAAATTTATATGGACAGAATCAAAACTCAGCTGCAATTCCAAACCTGCTCCTCCAGTTTTGAGCCTACCACCCACCAAGTTGTTCAGATACCAGTCCTAGGGTTTGTTTCTGATTGGTCTCATTCTTATCTCTTCACATCTTATCTGATGGCAAGTCCTATACGTTCCATGCGCACAGTCTATGATGAAGCTGACCATTTCTCCCATTTATCCTGGTACCTCCCTGGTACTTGGACAACTATAGTAGCCTCCTAACCGGCCTCCCTATTTCCTTTTTCATCTTCCTGATATCCATTCTCTAAACAGTGGCCAGAATGAGCTTTCAAAATGTACATCAGATAGTTTTGTTCCTATTTAATATTCTTCATTGGCTTCACCTTGTACTGGAATAATGCCTACAATCTTTAAGTGATGCACAAAACTTTAGAAAAACTTGCTTTTTCCTTTCTCCCCAAATGAATCTTTTATGACTCTCCCCATGGTCAGCACCCATGAGTCAAAATGAACTTATTTCTTCACCTTGAATATGCCAAGCTCATTTCTTCATTAGGACATTTGTACTTCTTGTTCCATTTGCTTGGGAATATTCTTCACCCAGACCTCAGCTCAAAAGTTACCTATTTAAACTAGTTCTTGAGTATCCTATTTTTACATCATTTATAGATAATTACTTTCCAAAGGAAATTAAGCATGGAATGCCATTAAATTTTTCTGAATGCAGTCTCTCATCAAGAATCTTAACTGTCACTGCAATGCCAATTTTGGTGTAATGTATTTGTTTCTCACTTAAAATTTCCTCTACAAAGAGAAGACATTTGTTAGCAAACCAATGAAATGAGAAGAGCTTCAAATATGCAGTCCAGTTATGAGAAAATTAAACTCAGGTAAGCAGATAATTTCCCATAAGAACATGCTTGAATTTAAGCTGGTGGAGACCTGTAAAAGCAGGGCTTACAGGGCCAGAGTGGCGGCTAAATGTCTAGAGGCCTCAAGGTGTAGTTGATAAGAGGACGGACTCTGGAGTCAGGGCATTCAGGTGCCAGCTTTGGATTTACCACTGGCTAGATGGGGGAGCTTGCATAAGGCACAACCTCACTGTGCCTCTATATTCTCATCTGTAGAATGAGGATGTGATTGTATTCATCTCATAGAGTTATTGTGAGGATTCAATCAGTTAATATACAAAGTATTCAGAATGGCACCTAGCATATAAATCAGCTAGTATTACAGGGCACAGATCCTTCCATAGAAACGTATGAACATGAACCCAAATGTTTGATGTTGTTTTTAGAATACTCATAAAATAGATTCACTTCTCATTCACTCACCAACACCTGCACACTAAAAAGGGGAGAAGAAAAGAAGGCATACGGCCTTTGGGGAAGGCAGAAAGAACCATTGGAAGAATAGACATGGGTCAAAGAGAGGAGTGAGGATTATAGAATTAAAACATTACAAAATCTTGAAATATTGATGGGTCAGGTCAAAAGGGCACAAGCTTGAAGAAGCTCCTAGTGGTCAAATTTGGGACAATTTGAATACCAACAAGAATAATGGTGATATAATACACATTTAATTTCTGAGCCATAAATCCATATCGGTGAGGGGATGAGAGGGAGGGGAGAGGGAGATTGAGGGGAAAGAGAAGAAGAGTTAGAAAGCAGGAGAGGGAGAGATAGAGATTTTCTCCTTACACATGAATGCCAGCTAAATAAAAAAGAACGAATTATAGAAAAGTAAATTTTCAGTCCTCAGTGTAATAATTGATTTAAGCAAGGATCATCAATGGACACTAAAAACCATTGGGTAAAACATTGTAAGAAAAACAAAATATTCGCATGGATCAATGTATCATTCCACAAATTACTTCTTAATCCCAAAGTAAAGATTTAGCTGTCAACATCTTAACTAACCTCTCAAAGTTAGTATAAACAGTACTGGTGATATTATGTAATATTATATGCCTCTTGATGAGATGTATACCATTTCTATCACCTATGTAGTAGCATTCTATATAATATTTTCACTCCAAAAACATTTATCCTGCAGGTAACAAGAGGAAATCGAAAATTTCAGAACATGGTCAGTGGTACCAAACAAATGGCATGAACTTAAAATACACACACACACACACAAGTATTTAAACAAAGTGTGAGGAGTTGACTATTCAGACTAAGAAGACCAAAGTATCAAAGGCAGAGTATGAAACTTGATTAGTTCCTGAATTTAAAAAAACATTTTGAGACCTGTAATCCCAGCACTTTGGGAGGCCAAGGCAGGCAGATCACGAGGTTAGGAGTCAAGACCATCCTGGCTAACACGGTGAAACCCTGTCTCTATTAATAATACAAAAAAATTAACTGGGCATGGTGGTGGGTGCCTGTAATCCCAGCTACTTGGGAGGCTGAGGCAGGAGAATGGCGTGAACCCGGGAGGCGGAGGTTGTGGTGAGCTGAGATGGCACCACTGCACTCCAGCCTGGGCGACAGAGCGAGACTCTGTCTCAAAAAAAAAAAAAAAAAAAAAAAACACAAAAAACAAAAACAAAAACATTTTGGGAACAATGAGAAAACTTGAAAGCAGCATATAGTGGGTATTATATTTAGTTATGAAAGCTGTGCTTATTTAAGAGAATGCTCCTGTTCTTCAGAGATGCCTACTGAAGTACTTAGGGGTGCAGTATGGTGATGGCTGTAACTTCTTTTTCAAAGGTTCAGGAAAAAATATATGCAGTAGGTGTCTATGTGTGTTTATGATAAAGCACATATTATAAAAACTGTTTAAAATTGATGCAACTAAGTGATGCATATATAGGCATCATTGTGCTGGTCTTTCACATTTGCTGTATGTTTGAGAAACATTTTAAGTTAAAATAAAAATGTAACAAACAAAAAAATGAGTAACTTCTTACCTGTTGCATTCTGTGCTCCTGCCAGCCTGGCCCTTATTAAGCCATGTCTCTCTTTGAGGCGAAGAATCCGAACTTTTGGAAACTGGGACATGTATTTATCCAAATTATCTTTTAGATAGTCTAAATCAGAGTAAAGATAAACCAGGAAATACTTGAATTAAGTAAGTCCGGATAGTATCAGAAGTGCTCCCCAAAGTCAAATGCCAAAAACTATGACATTACCATCATCACTGAATTTTATTCCTTGGGTCATAATTTTATTTTCTGATGTCATTTTCTTGGAAGGATTCTGTCTGGTTTCAATATTCAAAGCTGTCTGATTTTTCAAACCCCAAATCTTTGTTTTCAGTGTTGCAAGGTGATACAGTGGAGGGCACACCTTTCTGAGTATTTGTCAAGGTGGGGGCAGATTTGCCTTAAAATAAATGTAGCTCAGGCTTCTGCACAATTCTGCCTCTACTCTCAGCCCCACCTCTTGCAAAAGCCCCTTCCATGACCCAAGGAAGAGGCTAAACAATGTGTGCAAATAAGACCCTTTCATTCTCTACTCTGACGTCCCCTTCCATTACACCTTTTCTCTCTTATTAGATGGCCCTGGAGGGATCCAGCTAAAGGAACAGTTTACTGGGGGCTTTATGAGCTATGTTTATGTGACTTACAGTCAGTTCTGTGTGTAATCAAGCTATTTACAGCTATCCGAGGTTGGAATGGCTTCCAGAAAACTTTCTAAGAAAGTTTTTCTTAGACAGGACCCTGAAAACTGAATTAGCTTCAGGTCCCACAGAATCTGGACCTGCCCCTCATGAAGGGACTCTTTATTATTATTATTATTATTATTATACTTTAGGGTTTTAGGGTACATGTGCACAATGTGCAGGTTTGTTACATATGTATCCATGTGCCATGTTGATTTCCTGCACCCATTAACTCGTCATTTAGCATTAGGTATATCTCCTAATGCTGTCCCTCCCCGCTCCCCCAACCCCACAACAGTCCCCCGAGTGTGATGTTCCCCTTCCTGTGTCCATGAGTTCTCATTGTTCAATTCCCGCCTATGAGTGAGAACATGCGGTGTTTGATTTTTTGTCCTTGCGATAGTTTACTGAGAATGATGTTTTCCGGTTTCATCCATGTCCCTACAAAGGACATGAACTCATCATTTTTTATGGCTGCATAGTATTCCATGGTGTATAGGTGCCACATTTTCTTAATCCGGTCTATCGTTGTTGGACATTTGGGTTGGTTCCAAGTCTTTGCTATTGTGAATAGTGCCGCAATAAACATACGTGTGCATGTGTCTTTATAGCAGCATGATTTATAGTCCTTTGAGTATATACCCAGTAATGGGATGGCTGGGTCAAATGGTATTTCTAGTTCTAGATCCCTGAGGAATCGCCACACTGACTTCCACAATGGTTGAACTAGTTTACAGTCCCACCAACAGTGTAAAAGTGTTCCTATTTCTCCACATCCTCTCCAGCACCTGTTGTTTCCTGACTTTTTAATGATCGCCATTCTAACTGGTGTGAGATGGTATCTCACTGTGGTTTTGATTTGCATTTCTCTGATGGCCAGTGATGAGGAGCATTTCTTCATGTGTTTTTTGGCTGCATAAATGTCTTCTTTTGAGAAGTGTCTGTTCATGTCCTTTGCCCACTTTTTGATGGGGTTGTTTGTTTGTTTCTTGTAAATTTGTTTGAGTTCATTGTAGATTTTGGATATTAGCCCTTTGTCAGATGAGTAGGTTGCAAAAATTTTCTCCCATTCTGTAGGTTGCCTGTTCACTCTGATGGTAGTTTCTTTTGCTGTGCAGAAGCTCTTTAGTTTAATTAGATCCCATTTGTCAATTTTGGCTTTCGTTGCCATTGCTTTTGGTGTTTTAGACATGAAGTCCTTGCCCACGCCTATGTCCTGAATGGTAATGCCTAGGTTTTCTTGTAGGATTTTAATGGTTTTAGGTCTAACATTTAAGTCTTTAATCCATCTTGAATTAATTTTTGTATAAGGTATAAGGAAGGGATCCAGTTTCAGCTTTCTACATATGGCTAGCCAGTTTTCCCAGCACCATTTATTAAATAGGGAATCCTTTCCCCATTGCTTGTTTTTGTCAGGTTTGTCAAAGATCAGATAGTTGTAGACATGCGGCAACATTTCTGAGGGCTCTGTTCTGTTCCATTGATCTATGTCTCTGTTGTGGTACCAGTACCATGCTGTTTTGGTTACTGTAGCCTTGTAGTATAGTTTGAAGTCAGGTAGCGTGATGCCTCCAGCTTTGTTCTTTTGGCTTAGGATTGACTTGGCGATGCGGGCTCTTTTTTGGTTCCATATGAACTTTAAGTAGTTTTTTCCAATTCTGTGAAGAAAGTCATTGGTAGCTTGATGGGGATGGCATTGAATCTATAAATTACCTTGGGCAGTATGGCCATTTTCACGATATTGATTCTTCTAACCCATGAGCATGGAATGTTCTTCCATTTGTTTGTATCCTCTTTTATTTCATTGAGCAGTGGTTTGTGGTTCTCCTTGAAGAGGTCCTTCACATCCCTTGTAAGTTGGATTACTAGGTATTTTATTCTCTTTGAAGCAATTGTGAATGGGTGTTCACTCATGATTTGGCTCTCTGTTTGTCTGTGATTGGTGTATAAGAATGCTTGTGATTTTTGTACATTGATTTTGTATCCTGAGAGTTTGCTGAACTTGCTAATCAGCTTAAGGAGATTTTGGGCTGAGACAATGGGGTTTTCTAGATATACAATCATGTCATCTGCAAACAGGGACAATTTGACTTCCTCTTTTCCTAATTGAATACCCTTTATTTCATTCTCCTGCATGATTGCCCTGGCCAGAACTTCCAGCACTATGTTGAATAGGAGCGGTGAGAGAGGGCATCCCTGTCTTGTGCCAGTTTTCAGAGGGAATGCTTCCAGTTTTTGCCCATTCAGTATGATATTGGCTGTGGGTTTGTCATAGATAGCTCTTATTATTTTGAGATACGTCCCATCAATACCTAATTTATTGAGAGTTTTTAGCATGAAGGGTTGTTGAATTTTGTCAAAGGCCTTTTCTGCATCTATTGAGATAATCATGTGGTTTTTGTCCTTGGTTCTGTTTATGTGCTGGACTACATTTATTGATTTGTGTATGTTGAACCAGCCTTGCATCCCAGGGATGAAGCCCACTTGATCATGGTGGATAAGCTTTTTGATGTGCTGCTGGATTCGGTTTGCCAGTATTTTATTGAGGATTTTTGCATCAATGTTCATCAAGGATATTGGTCTGAAATTCTCTTTTTTGGTTATGTCTCTGCCAGGCTTTGGTATCAGGACGATGCTGGCTTCATAAAATGTGTTGGGGAGGATTCCCTCTTTTTCTATCGATTGGAATAGTTTCAGAAGTAATGGTACCAGTTCCTCCTTGTACCTCTGGTGGAATTCGGCTGTGAATCCATCAGGTCCTGGACTCTTTTTGGTTGGTAAGCTATTGATTATTGCCACAATTTCAGAACCTGTTATTGGTCTATTCATAGATTCAACTTCTTCCTGGTTTAGTCTTGGGAGGGTGTATTTGTCGAGGAATTTATCCATTTCTTCTAGATTTTCTAGTTTATTTGCATAGAGGTGTTTGTAGTATTCTCTGATGGTAGATTGTATTTCTGTGGGATCGGTGGTGATAGCCCCTTTTTCATTTTTTATTGCATCTATTTGATTCTTCTCTCTTTTCTTCTTTATTAGTCTTGCTAGCAGTCTATCAATTTTGTTGATCTTTTCAAAAAACCAGCTCCTGGATTCATTAATTTTTTGAAGGGTTTTTTGTGTCTCTATTTCCTTCAGTTCTGCTCTGATTTTAGTTATTTTTAGCCTTCTGCTAGCTTTTGAATCTGTTTGCTCTTGCTTTTCTAGTTCTTTTAATTGTGATGTTAGGGTGTCAATTTTGGATCTTTCCTGCTTTCTCTTGTGGGCATTTAGTGCTATAAATTTCCCTCTACACACTGCTTTGAACGTGTCCCAGAGATTCTGGTATGTTGTGTCTTTGTTCTCGTTGGTTTCAAAGAACATCTTTATTTCCGCCTTCATTTCATTATGTACCCAATAGTCATTCAGGAGCAGGTTGTTCAGTGTCCATGTAGTTGAGTGGTTTTGAGTGAATTTCTTAATCCTGAGTTCTAGTTTGATTGCACTGTGGTCTGTGAGACAGTTTGTTATAATTTCTGTTCTTTTACATTTGCTGAGGAGAGCTTTACTTCCAACTATGTGGTCAATTTTAGAATAGGTGTGGTGTGGTGCTGAAAAAAATGTATATTCTGTTGATTTGGGGTGGAGAGTTCTGTAGATGTCTATTAGGTCCACTTTGTGGAGAGCTGAGTTCAATTCCTGGATGGCCTTGTTAACTTTCTGTCTCGTTGATCTGTCTAATGTTGACAGTGGGGTGTTAAAATCTCCCATTATTATTGTGTGGGAGTTTAAGTCCCTTTGTAGGTCACTCAGGACTTGCTTTATGAATCTGGGTGCTCCTGTGTTGGGTGCATATATATTTAGGATAGTTAGCTCTTCTTGTTGAATTGATCCCTTTACCATTATGTAATGGCCCTCTTTGTCTCTTTTGATCTTTGTTGGTTTAAAGTCTATTTTATCAGAGACTAGGATTGCAACCCCTGCCTTTTTTTGTTTTCCATTTGCTTGGTAGATCTTCCTCCATCCCTTTATTTTGAGTCTATGTGTGTCTCTGCACGTGAGATGGGTTTCCTGAATACAGCACACTGATGGGTCCTGACTCCTTATCCAGTTTGCCAGTCTGTGTCTTTTAATTGGAGGATTTAGCCCATTTACATTTAAAGTTAATATTGTTATGTGTGAATCTGATCCTGTCATTATGATGTTAGTTGGTTGTTTTGCTTGTTAGTTGATGCAGTTTCTTCCTAGCCTCGGTGGTCTTTACAATTTGGTGTGTTTTTGCAGTGGCTGGTACCGGTTGTTCCTTTCCATGTTTAGTGCTTCCTTCAGGAGCTCTTTTAGGGCAGGCCTGGTGGTAACAAAATCACTCAGCGTTTGCTTGTCTGTAAAGTATTTTATTTCTCCTTCATTTATGAAGCTTAGTTTGGCTGGATATGAAATTCTGGGTTGAAAATTCTTTTCTTTAAGAATGTTGAATATCAGCCCCCACTCTCTTCTGGCTTGTAGAGTTTCTGCTGAGAGATCAGCTGTTAGTCTGATGGGCTTCCCTTTGTGGGTAACCCGACCTTTCTCTCTGGCTGCCCTTAACATTTTTTCCTTCATTTCAACTTTGGTGAATCTGACAATTATGTGTCTTGGAGTTTCTCTTCTTGAGGAGTATCTTTGTGGCGTTCTCTGTATTTCCTGAATCTGAATGTTGGCCTGCCTTGCTAGTTTGGGGAAGTTCTCCTGGATAATATCTTGCAGAGTGTTTTCCAACTTGGTTCCATTCTCCCCATCATTTTCAGGTACACCAATCAGACGTAGGTTTGGTCTTTTCACATAGTCCCAAATTTCTTGGAGGCTTTGTTCATTTCTTTTTATTCTTTTTTCTCTAAACTTCCCTTCTCGCTTCATTTCATTCATTTCATCTTCCATCAGCGATACCCTTTCCTCCAGTTGATCGCATCTGCTACTGAGGCTTCTGCAATCTTCATGTAGTTCTTGAAACTTGGCTTTCAGCTCCATCAGCTCCTTTAAGCCCTTCTCTTCATTGGTTATTCTAGTTATCCATTCTCCTAATTTTTTTTCAAAGTTTTTAACTTCTTTGCTATTGTTTTGAATTTCCTCCTGTAGCTCAGAGTAGTTTGATCGTCTGAAGCCTTCTTCTCTCAACTCGTCAAAGTCATCCTCCATCCAGCTTTGTTCCGTTGCTGGTGAGGAACTGCGTTCCTTTGGAGGAGGAGAGGTGCTCTGCTTTTTAGAGTTTCCAGTTTTTCTGCTCTGTTTTTTCCCCATCTTTGTGGTTTTATCTGCTTTTGGTCTTTGATGATGGTGATGTACAGATGGGTTTTTGGTGTGGATGTCCTTTCTGTTTGTTAGTTTTCCTTCTACCGGACAGGACCCTCAGCTGCAGGTCTGTTGGAGTTTACTAGAGGTCTACTTCAGACCCTGTGTGGCTGGGTGTCAGCAGCAGTGGCTGCAGAACAGTGGATTTTCATGAGACCACAAATTCAGCTGTCTGATAGTTCCTCTGTAAGTTTTGTCTCAGAGGAGTACCCGGCCGAGTGAGGTGTCAGTCTGTCCCTACTGGGGGGGTGCCTCCCAGTTAGGCTGCTCAGGGGTGAGGGACACATTTTAGGAGGCAGTCTGTCCTTTCTCAGATCTCCAGCTGCGTGCTGGGAGAACCACTACTCTCTTCAAAGCTGTCAGTCAGACAGGGACATTTAAGTCTGTGGAGGTTCCTGCTGACTTTTTGTTTGTCTGTGCCCTGCCCCCAGAGGTGGAGCCTACACAGGCAGGCAGGCCTTCTTGAGCTGTGGTAGGCTCCACCCAGTTCGAGCTTCCTGGCTGGTTTGTTTACCTAAGCAAGCCTGGGCAATGGCGGGCGCCCCTCCCCCAGCCTCGCGGCTGCCTTGCAGTTTGATCTCAGACTGCTGTGCTAGCAATCATTGAGACTCCATGGGCATAGGACCCTCCGAGCCAGGTGCGGGACACAATCTCCTAGTGTGCTGTTTTCCAGGCCCGTTGGAAAAGCGCAATATTAGGGTGGGACTGACCCGATATTCCAGGTGCCGTCTGTTACCCCTTTCTTTGACTAGGAAAGGGAACTCCCTGACCCCTTGCACTTCCGGAGTGAGGCAATGCCTTGCCATGCTTCGGCTCGCGCACAGTGCGCTTCACCGACTGTCCTGCACCCACTGTTTGGCACTCCCTAGTGAGATGAAACCGTTACCTCAAACAGAAATGCAGAAATCACCCAACTTCTGTGTCGCTCAGGCTGGGAGCTGTGGACCGGAGCTGTTCCTATTCGGCCATCATCGAGACTCTTATCTACTTACTAATTGGGTACTATTTCTGTTTATGCTTTCAAGGCCACATTTTATGTTTTTCAGCCAGTTTTTCTCCATCATCCCACAGCTTCTTGAGGTCAGTGTGATTATGGTCGAAACTCTGAAGCTAAAGAAACTTCCCATGTTGCTGTGGTCACAGCTCAAGGCTAAGCTGTTCTGTTAGCATTGCCAAGTCTTTGTTATTTTCTAAACTTTTCTGAAAAATGGGTTCCATTTTGGGAATTTGTAATGGGGTTGTCAGATCACCTACATACACAGGTTATTTGACAACCCAAAGAGTGAGATTCTTCACTATAATAAGCAAAAACAAACATAAAGGCTATGGTGGATTCTGCTTTTGAACTTTGTTGGAATCACCTCATCTCTCTTGTCCTATTGGCAATTTGTCTTCTGAACACTTAACTGAACACATCATATGCCTTGCTCTCAAGAAAGAGGCCATAAGATCTCAATTTCTTTGCCTTCCATTGAGTCTAACTGTAACTCTAGTTATTACCAGTAGGCAAGGCCTCCCTTTAATTGTGATTCCATTAAAAGGGATTTGTGCAATTGTAGAGGACATCTAAGCTCCAATACTTCAAAGTGCCCATCTCCAAGGAGCCATAGTTAGAAGATCATTCCAACATGGTAGGAGAGTTACAACTAACTGAACAGAGCTCCAGATGACTTTTAACATCCATAGATGCTTAGACTTATGTCTCTGAGGCTCCACGTAAAACAAAGCATTTGTACAATGTTTATGCTTCATCAAATTATCCTATAATTTTGCCATCAAAATTGCTACCAAACTTTGCTTCTGCGAAACTTTGACATTTCAAGAGATAGCATGAGTGGTTTTCTTACCTTTGGTGCTGAAGTCATCTACCAGCAGAATCTCCTTGATGAGATGTGGAGGAGAGCGATTGAGGACACTGTGAACAGATCTCAGGAGAGTGGACCACACTTCATCCACAAAGCACATGATGACACTGGTGGTTGGGAGGTTATTGTGAACTAGCTGCTCTGCACATCTGGGCCAGAATATAAGCAGAGCATAAGAGATGTGCTAAGGAGATCCACAAGATAGTTTTAAAAGTCACAGAGTGTGATGGTGTGTATATACACACACACTCAATCTGTCATTGATCTGTCTGGTCTATCATCTATTTATATATACCAATGATGATTTGATTATTTATCATGTGCCTATTTTTGGGGAGGGGTACATGCCAAATAAAAAAGCAGAAGAATTACCCGTAACAGTGGTTGTTATAAAAGGACCAGAGATGCAAGACATGAGAATGTCCCATGGAGACATCACACTGCAGTGGAAAGGACATGAGTTTACAGGTAGTTAGACTCTATTTCAAATCTCATGGCCAATATTTCTCAGGTCTTTAACCACTAATGCCTTCTTTAACTTCTCTGTGCCTCAGTTTCCTCATCTGCAGAATGAGGTAATAAATGGTCTTATTCAATAGAGTTTTGTGGCCTAGTGATAATGTACATACAAAGCCTAGCAGGATTCCTGGCACAGGAATTTATGAAATGGTGGTTATTGCTATCATTACTAGATTATATGCTAGAAGATAGCATTCTGACTTATTTAATGTTCCCAAGTGGTTTATGATTGCCTTTCCAACTGGCTATCTGCCAAGCATCACGGGATTTATTCTTTTCTCCCATTCTGCTTGTGTATGTACTTATGGCATAATATATGTGTGCCAAATAATTAAACTCTTTTTAGCTTCCCTATCTGGGGCTCCCTTGCTGATACTCTGCTGCAGAATAGCCACAGTTGAAAAACCATTTTGCTGGCATAGGAATGCAATCCAGGCTACAGTGGGAGTTAGTATTCAGGTGGGTTGCAACTGGCCTGGGTTTTTTCCCATGCCCTACGGAATACACTGCCTCACTGCTGGCATTCTTTCACCCCCTGCCTGTGCCACTCTTCATAGGCAGTGCCCAGTGGAACCTCACAAAATGTATTTGCCATCTTATTAACACAGCTACTGTCAGTAATGTGATCACTAATGATGATGATCATAAATATTATAAGCATTCTATATTATTTCAATGTCAACCTCAAATTACCAGCATCTCTTTCCTTTTTTATTGGTGAATAACCAAAATCATGGAAAGAGTAGTCCATGATTCTACTGTTAGTAAATGGCAGAGCTGGGACTTGAACACTGATCCAGTCTGGCTCCAAAAGTAACCATTGAGGAAGCCTTAGACCCACAAGAATAGAAGAAGCTGGCAGTAGATGCGACATTTTGTGAGAGCTGGCACTTCTGCCAAATAACATGGTTACACTTTACTTATTCCATAAATAAAAAACAGGTAAGAGCAAAAACCATAGTAAAGCAAATCACATTTTCATGACACTCTAGTGTTGCCAAAGTGCTATTCTGTACATAATTGAATTCAGTCTTCATAACAACTGCTTGAGATACGTATTATTAAACACGTCTTCAAATAGAACAAACTAAATCTTGGGAAGTTAAATGACTTACCCACATCATCCACCTAGATAGGATATATAAGGAAATGTGAACAAATAATGTTTTTACGTCATTGCTGGTTTTTCTGTAGGAGAATGGGCTTTGGAAATAGATATGTGCTCAAATATCAGTTTTTCTAATGACTGATTTGGAACAGCTTTACTACTTCTTTGAACCTCATTTTGCCAACTACAAAGCTGAAATTAAACATGTACCCGTAAGATTACATATAAATGTTATGTAAAACTCATCTAATATATATCTGACACATAGGGGGTACTTAAGAAATGGCAGACAAATCCAGCTATGCTTCATAATTTCAATGGTTTCTTAAATGGTTGTTTATCATAATAATTGACAAAGCCTTAGAAAAACATAAATATCCAATCCTCAGCCCTAGAAAATCAATTTACAAGGTTTGCAGAGGGCTCAAGAATCCATGTCTTAAAATACAAACAAATAAAACAAAACACAAAGAAACCAACCAACCAACAAACAAAAGAATGAGTCACAAATCATTGATTGGTGAGTTTAAGAACTTGAACTCAAGATAAAGTTAATTTATTCTTATTATTTGAGGCTAATATTAAAAAAAAAATTGATGGCTGATAGGAGCATGTCCTAAATGTTCAAGTGACAGAGAATTAAAATAATACATTTTGATTCAGTATCTTCATGTAGTGATCAGGTATCTAATGCTAACTTAAAATATCAGACTATCTAAACTAATATTAGTCTACAAACGATCCATGCATTAGCACTTCTGAATAATATGAGAAGATATTCCTCTCTTCACTTAAGAGCTTTATCAGTTTACTTTGGCTGCCATAACAAATTACTGAAAATTCTGCTTAACAGTTCTTTCCTGAATGTATCTATTTTCTTCACATTTTTACTCTGAACAGAAAGAAGATAGCAGTACGCACCCTCAACATTTTGCTTGGTACTCTCCTCGGCTAAATAGCCGAGTTCATCATTGGCAAGTTCTGCTAATTTTCACATGACTATAGGACACAATTAAGCCAAGCTCACTGCCACTATTTAACATGGATCATTTTTCCTCCATTTCTCAATCATGTGCTCTATATTTCCTTCTAAGCCTGCACCAGAAGTACTTACAATGCTCATATTTTTGCCAACATTCTGCTCAAGATAGCATACATATTTTCAAAGATGATTGATGGAAGCTTTCTTTCTTTCTTTTTTTTTTTTTTTTCTGAAATAGAGTCTTGCTCTGTCACCCAGGCGGGAATGCAATGGTGCAATTTGATAGGAGCTTTCTCTACTGTGCTGCTCACTGCCTTCTGAGCCCTCACCAACAGCATCCTTGATATCTATATTGCTACCAACAGTGACTTCAGGGCATTCTAGGCTTTTTCTATGATGCTTCACAGAATTATTCCAGCCTCTACCTATTAGGGCATTCCTTGGTGTATTAGGCCATTTTTGTGTTGCTATAAAGAAATCCACCTGGCTGGGCACCTGTAATCCCAGCACTCTGGGATTACTCACTTGAGGTCAGGAGTTCAAGACCAGTCTGGCCAACATGGTGAAATCCAGTCTCTACTAAAAATACAAAAATTAGCTAGTCATGGTGACAGGTGCCTGTAATCCCAGCTACCTGGGAGGCTGAGGCAGGGAGAATTGCTTGAACCCTGGAGGTGGAGGTTGTAGTGTGCAGTGAGCTGAGATCGCGCCACTACACTCCAGCCTGGGTGACAGAGTGAGACTCCATCTAAAAAAGAAAGAAAGAAAGAAATACCTGAGGCTAGCTAATTTGTAAAGAAAAGAGGTTTAATTGGCTCATGGTTCTGCAGGCTGTACAGGAAGCATGGCTCTGGCATCTGCTCAGCTCCTGGTGAGGCCTCAGGGAGCTTTTACCCATGGCAGAAGACAAAGTGGGAGCAGGCATGTCACATGACAGAGCAAGCAAGAGACAGTAAGGTGAGGTCTCTGACACTTTTAAACAACCAAATCTTACGTGAACTGAGGGAGTATTCACATATCACCAAGGGGATGGCACTAAGTCATCCATTACAAATCTGCCTCCGTGATCCAGTACCTCCCACCAAGTCTCACCTCTAACATTGGAGGTCACATTTCAAGGAGATTTGAAGGGGACAAACATCAAACCATATCACTTGGCTATTCCTTGGATGATACTTCTGTATTTTTGGGTATTTGTTATAGCAGCACCTCACTCCTTGATACCAAAATTTATATTAGTTTCTTCTGACTGCCATAATAAATTACCACAAACTTGGTAACATATTCTGTCACATTTCTGGGGTCCAGAATTTTAAAACCAAGATGTCAATAAGACCCCAGTCCCTCCACATGTTGTAAGGAACATTCTGTTCCTTGCCTCTTTCAGCTTCTGCTGGCAATCCGTGACTTATTGAATCACTCATATCTCTCTCTCTGTCTTCACATCACTTTCTCCTCTGTGTCTCTGGGTGAAACCTCTGCCTGGCTCTCTCTTATAAAGATACATGTGATTTAGGGCATTTGGGGCCTATCTGGGTAATTCAGGGTAAATGTCTCCTCTCGAGATCCTTCATCACATCTCTTGCTTCAGAAGGTAATATTCACTCTTTTTCCAGGTGAGGTAATAATCACAGGTTCTGAGAATTAGGAAGTAAATATATTTTTGGAGAACCATGTCTTTTAGCCTGACACAAGGGCTTAATGAGTTAAGGCAAGAAATAGGCTGGGTGAGGTAGCTCATGCCTGTAATCCCAGTGCTTTGGGAGGCCAAGGTGGGTGGATCACCTGAATTCAGGAGTTCGAGACCAGCATGACCAACATAGAGGAACCCCATCTCTACTAAAAAATACAAAAAATTAAGGTCTGTTCCAAGATGGCCAAATAGGAACAGCTCTGATCTGCAGCTCCCAGCATGATTGACACAGAAGACGGGTGATTTCTGCATTTCCAACTGAGGTACCTGGTTCATCTCATTGGGAGTGGTTGGACAGTGGGTGCAGCCCACAGAGAGTGAGTCAAAACAGGGTGGGGCATCACCTCACCCAGGAAGCGCAAGGGGTCTGGGGATTTCCCTTTCTTAGCCAAGGGAAGCTGTGATAGATTGTACCTAAAAAAATGGGACACTTCCACCCAAATACTGTGCTTTTTCCACAGTCTCAGCAACTGGCAGACCCGGAGATTCTCTCCTGTGCTTGGCTTGGCAGGTCCCATACCCATGGAGCCTTCTCACTGCTAGCGCAGCAGTCTGAGGTCAAACTGGGAAGTGGCAGCCTGGCTCCGGGAGGGACGTCCACAATTGCTGAGGCTTGAGTAGGTAAACAAAGCAGCCGGGAAGCTCAAACTGGGTGGAGCCCACCACAGCTCATCAAGGCCTACTGCCTCTATAGACTCCACCTCTGTGAGTAGGGCATAGCTGAACAAAAGGCAGCAGACAACTTTTGCAGATTTAAATGTCCCTGTCTGACCACTCTGAAAAGAGCAGTGGTTCTCCCAGCATGGCATTTGAGCTCTGAGAATGGACAGACTGCCTCCTCAAGTGGGTCCCTGACCCCCATGTAGCCTAACTGGGAGACACCTCCCAGTAGGGGCTGACAGACACCTCATATAGGCGGGTGCCCCTCTGGGACGAAGCTTCAGGCAGAGGAAGGATCAGGCAGCAATATTTGCTGTTCTGCAGCCTCTACTGGTGATACCCAGGTAAACAGGGTCTGGAGTGGACCTCCAGCAAACTCCAACAGATCTGCAGCTGAGGGTCCTGACTGTTAGAAGGAAAACTAACAAACAGAAAGGAATAGCATCAACATCAACAAAAAGGACATCTACATTAAAACCCCATCTGTAGGTCACCAACATCAAAGACCAAAGGTAGATAAAACCACAAAGATGGGGAGAAACCAGGGCAGAAAAGCTGAAAATCCTAAAAACCAGACCACCTCTTCTCCTCCAAAGGATTGCAGCTCCTAGCCAGCAACGGAACAAAGCTGGATGGAGAATGACTTTGACAAATTGATAGAAGTAGGCTTCAGAAGGTCGGTAATAACAAACTTCTCTGAGCTAAAGGAGCATGTTTAAACCCATCACAAGGAAGCTAAAAACCTTGAAAAAAGACTAGACAAATGGCTAACTAGAATAAACAGTGTAGAGAAGACCTGAAATGACCTGATGGAGCTGAAAACCATGGCAAGAGAACTTTGTGATGCATGCACAAGCTTCAATAGCTGATTTAATCAAGTGGAAGAAAGGGTATCAGTGATTGAAGATCAAATTAATGAAATGGAGCAAGAAGACAAGTTTAGAGAAAAAAGAGGAAAAAGAAATGAACAAAGGCTCCAGGAAATATGGGACTATGTGAAAAGACCAAATCTATGTTTGATTAGTGTACCTGAAAGTGACGAGGAGAATGGAACCAAGTTGGAAAACACTCTTCAGGATATTATCCAGGAGAACGCCTCCAACCTAGCAAGACAGGCCAACATTCAAATTCAGGAAATACAGAGAACACCACAAAGATACGCCATGAGAAGAGCAACTCCAAGACACATAATTGTCAGATTCACCAAAGTTGAAATGAAGGAAAAAATGTTAAGGACAGCCAGAGAGAAAGGTCGGGTTACCCACAAAGGGAAGCCCATCAGACTAACAGTGGATCTCTCAGCAGAAACTCTACAAGCCAGAAGAGAGTGAGGGCCAGTATTCAACATTCTTAAGGAAAAGAATTTTCAACCCAGAATTTCATATCCAGCCAAACTAAGCTTCATGAGTGAAGGAAAAATAAAATCCTTTACAGACAAGCAAAAGCTAAGAGATTTTGTCACCACCAGGCCTGCCTTACAAGAGCTCCTGAAGGAAGCACTAAAGATGGAAAGAAACAACTGGTACCAGCCACTGCAAAAACAGACCAAATTGTAAAGACCATCGATGCTATGAAGAAACTGCATCAATTAATGGGCAAAATAACCAGCTAACATCATAATGAAATGATCAAATTCAAACATAACAATATTAATCTTAAATGTAAATGGGGTAAATGCCCTAATTAAAAGACACAGACTGGCAAATTGGATAAAGAGTCAAGACCCATCAGTGTGCTGTATTCAGGAGACCCATCTCACGTGCAGAGACACGCATAGGCTCAAAATAAAGGGATGGAGGAGGATCTACCAGGCAAATGGAAGGCAAAGAAAAAAGCAGGTGTTGCAATCTTAGTCTCTGATAAAACAGACTTTAAACCAACAAAGATCAAAAGAGACAAAGAAGGCCATTACATAATGGTAAAGGGATCAGTTGAACATGAAGAGCTAACTATTCTAAATATATATGCACCCAATACAGGAGCACCCAGATTCATAAAGCAAGTTCTTAGAGATCTGCAAAGAGACTTAGACTCCCACACAATAATAATGGGAGACTTTATCACCCCACTATCATTATTAGGCAGATTAATGAGACAGAAGGTTAACAGGGATATCCAGGACTTGAACTCACCAAGCAGACCTAATAGACATCTACAGAACTCTCCATCCCAAATCAACAGAATATACATTCTTCTTAGCACCACATCACATGTATTCTAAAGTTGATCACATAATTGGAAGTAAAGCATTCCTCAGCAAATGTGAAATAACAGAAATCACAACAAACTGTCTCTCAGAACACAGTGCAATCAAATTAGAACTCAGGATTAAGAAATTTACTCAAAACTGCACAACTACCTGGAGACTGAACAACCTGCTCCTGAGTGACTACTGAGTAAATAACGAAATGAAGGCAGAAATAAAGATGTTCTTTGAAACCAATGAGAACAAAGACACAACATACCAGAATCTCTGGGACACATTCAAAGCAGTGTGTAGAGGGAAATTTATAGTACTAAATGCCCACAAGAGAAAGCAGGAAAGATCTAAAATTGACACCCTAACATCACAATTAAAAGAACTAGAGAAGCAAGAGCATACACATTCAAAAGCTAGCAGAAGGCTAGAAATAACTAAAATCAGAGCAGAACTGAAGGAGATAGAGACACAAAAAACCCTTCAAAAAATCAATGAATCCAGGAGCTGGTTTTTTGAAAAGATCAACAAAATTGATAGACCGCTAACAAGACTGATACAAAAGAAAAGAGAGAAGAATCAAATAGACGCAATAAAAAATGATAAAGGTGATATCACCACTGATCCTGCAGAAACACAAACTACCATCAGAGAATACTATAAACACTTCTATGCAAATAAACTAGGAAATCTAGAAGAAATGGATAAATTCCTAGACACATATACCCTCCCAAGACTAAACCAGGAAGAAGTTAAATCCCTGAATAGACCAATAACAGGCTCTGAAATTGAGGCAATTAATAACCTACCAATCAAAAAAAGTCCAGGACCAGATGGATTCAAGCCGAATTCTACCAGAGGTACAAAGAGGAGCTGGTACCATTCCTTCTGAAACTATTCCAATCAACACAAAAAGCAGGAATCCTACCTAACTCATTTTATGAAGCCAGCATCATCCTGATATCAAAACCTGGGAGAGACACAACAAAAAAAAAAAAAAAGGAGAATTTTAGACCAATATCCGTGATGAACATCAATGCAAAAATCCTCAATAAAATACTGGCAAATTGAATCCAGAGGCACATCAAAAAGCTTATGCACCATGATCAAGTTGGTTTCATCCCTGGGATGCAAGGCTAGTTCAACATACACAAATCAATAAATGTAATCCATTGCATAAACAGAACCAACGACAAAAACCACATGATTATCTGAATAGATGCAGAAAAGGCCTTTGACAAAATTCAACAGCCCTTCATGCCAAAAACTCTCAATAAACTAGGCTTTGATGGAACGTATCTCAAAATAATAAGACCTATTTATGACAAACCAACAGCTAATATCATACTGAATGGGCAAAAACTGGAATCATTCCCTTTGAAAACTAGCACAAGACAAGGATGCCCTCTCTCACCACTCCTATTCAACATAGTGTTGGAATGGCCAGGGCAATCTGGCAAGAGAAAGAAATAAAGGGTATTCAATTAGGAAAAGAGGAAGTCAAATTGTCCCTGTTTGCAGATGACATGATTGTATATTTAAAAAACTCCATTGTTTCAGCCCCAAATCTCCTTAAGCTGACCAGCAAATTCAGCAAAGTCTCAGGATACAAAATCAATGTGCAAAAATCACAAGCATTCCTATACATGAATAACAGACAAACAGAAAGCCAAATCATTAGTGAACTCCTACTCACAATTGCAACAATGAGAATAAAATACCTAGGAATCCAACTTACAAGGATGTGAAGGACCTCTTCAAGGAGAAATACAAACCACTGCTCAGTGAAATAAAAGAGGACACAAACAAATCGAAGAACATTCCATGCTCATGGATAGGAAGAATCAATATAGTGAAAATGGCCATACTGCCCAAAGTAATTTATAGATTCAATGCCATCCCCATCAAGCTACCAGTGACTTTCTTCACAGAACTGGAAAAAACTCCTTTAAAGTTCATATGGAACCAAAAAAAGAGCCTGCATCGCCAAGATGATCCTAAGCAAAAAGAACAAAGCTGGAGGCATCACGCTACCTGACTTCAAACTATACTACAAGGCCACAGTAACCAAAACAGCATGATACTGGTACCAAAACAGATATATGGACAAATGGAACAGAACAGAGGCCTCAGAAATAACACCACACATCTACAACCATCTGATCTTCAACAAACCTGACAAAAATAAGAAATGGAGAAAGGATTCCCTATTTAATAAATGGTGCTGGGAAAACTGGCTAGCCATATGTAGAAAGCCGAAACTGGATCCCTTCCTTACACTTTATACAAAAATTAATTTAATATGGATTAAAGACTTAAATGTTAGACCTAAAACCATAAAAACCCTAGAAGTAAATCTAGGCAATACCATTCAGGACATAGGCATGGGCAAGGACTTAATGACTAAAACACCAAAAGCAATGGCAACAAAAGCCAAAACAGACAAATAGGATCTAATTAAACTAAAGAGCTTCTGCACGGCAAAAGAAACTACCATCAGAGTGAACAGGCAACCTACAGAATGGGAGAAAATTTTTGCAATCTGCCCATCTGACAAAGGGCTAATATCCAGAATCTACAAAGAACTCAAACAAATGTACAAGATAAAAAACAACCCCATCAAAAAGTGGGCAAAGGATATCAACAGACACTTCTCAAAAGAAGACATTTATGCAGCCAACAGACACATGAAAAAATATTCATCATCACTGGTCATCAGAGAAATGCAAATCAAAACCACAAGAGATAACATCTCACACCAGTTAGAATGGTAATCATTAAAAAGTCAGGAAACAACAGGTTCTAGAGAGGATGTGGAGAAATAGGAAGGCTTTTACACTGTTGGTGGGACTGTAAACTAGTTCAACCATTGTGGAAGACAGTGTGGCGATTCCTCAGGGATCTAGAACTAGAAATACCATTTGACCCAGCCATCCCATTACTGGGTATATACTCAAAGGATTATAAATCCTGCTACTATAAAGACACATGCACACGTATGTTTATTGTGGCACTATTAATGATTGTAAAGACTTGGAACCAACCTAAATGTCCATCAGTGATAGAATGGATTAAGAAAACATGGCACATATTAACCATGGAATACTATGCAGCCATAAAAATGATGAGTTCATGTCCTTTGTAGGGACATGGATGAAGCTGAAAACCATCATTCTCAGCAAATTATCACAAGGACAGAAACCAAACACCACATGTTCTCACTCATAGGTGGGAATTGAACAATGAGAACACTTGGACACAGGGCAGGGAACATCACACACTGGGGCCTTTTAGGGGGTGAGGGGCTGGAGGAGGGATAGCATTAGGAGAAATGCCTAATGTAAATGATGAGTTGATGGGTGCAGCAAACCAACGTGGCACGTGTATACCTATGTATCAAACCTGCACATTGGGCACACGTACCTTAGAACTTAAAGTATAATAAAAAGAATACAAAAAATTACCCATGCATGGTGGCAGGTACTTGTAATCCTAGCTACCTGGGAGGCTGAGGCAGGAGAATCGATTGAACCTGGGAGGCGGAGGTTGCAGTGAGCTGAGACTGTGCCATTGCACTCCAGCCTGGGCAACAAGAGCAAAATTCTGTCTCAAAAAAAAAAAAAAAAAAGCAAGAAATATGCTGTTTTCAAATAAAAAATTTAAAATGGCTTCCCTATCCCTCAACAAAATGTAGGTTTATTTTGAATTTACAGAATTATTAGTCATGCTGTTTTTTCCTAAATTTCAAGCTTCTTTTAAGTTTTAGGAATTTGCACATTGAAGTCCATGAAAGTGTTAATTGGTGATACCACATTATGAACTATCATATTGAAACTCTATTTTAGAAAAGAAAGATAATTAGAAAAAAAGAAGAAAGAATATAAATTGTGGGATTTCCAAGAAGTACTGAAATATTGGTTTATTTGGTTGCATGATTACCAACAATTCCAACAATTAAAGGACAATTTTGGAACTGGACAAACTTTAAACTCCGAAATGTTTTTCATAAGGCAAAAAAGGTAACATCTCCAAAATAAGATTCTAATTCTCAGAATCTCTTGTGATGACCATTAAAGACCAGAACGATGAGACTAAAGTTTCCCAATGAGAGAACTGGTGGGGCTAGAGCACAATGAACTACAAAGTAAAAGGTAAATGAACAATGAGACACCATTTCATACCAGTTAGAATGGCAGTTATTAAAAAGTCAAAAAACAACAGATGCTGTCAAGGCTGTGGAGAAAAGAGAATGCTTATACACTTCCATACTGTTGGTAAGAATGTAGTTCCTACCAATTAGTTTAGCCACTGTAGAAGGCAGTTTGGAGGTATCTCAAAGAACTTAACACAGAACTACCATTTGAGCAAGCAATCCAATTACTAGGTATATATCCAAATGAAAATAAGGCATTCTACCCAAACAATTCAGCACTATTCACAATAGCAAAGACATGTAATCAACCTAGGTGCCCCTCAGTGGTGGATTGGATAAAGAAAATGTGATACATATATACCATGGAATCCTATGAAGCCATAAAAAAGAACAAAATCATTTTCTTAGCAGCAACATGAATGCAGCTGGAGGACATTATCCTTAGCAAATTAACACAGGACCAGATAACCAAGTATCACATGTTCTCACTTATAAGTGGGAGCTAAGCATTGGGTACTCATAGATATAAAGATGGCAACGATAGACACTGGGGACTACTAGAGAGGGTAAGGAAGGAGAGGTAACTGTTGAAAAACTAACTGTTGGGTACTATGCTCCATACCTGGGTGACAGAATCATTTGTATCCTAAACCTCAGCAGCACACATTATACCCTGTAACAAACTTGCACATGTACTTCCTGAATTCTAAAATGTTGAAATTATTTAAAAAAGGAGTAAAAGGTCAATGAGGGAAAGGATAGTATTTTGCAGACAATTTTGGGATAAAACCTAGAAAAGAAAGAAATAGGAGGGTAGATAGGTAGGATACAAGGAAAATTTGTCATCCCTGTTCTCCCTTCCTCTCTTGAGTAGAAATGGACAGAATCATATTTATGAGCATCAAAGTAGGTACAGATAGAGCTGAGAGTTGAAAAAAAAATCAGTAATTGATAGGATTATCAATGAAGCAAGGTCTCTTTATGTTAACCCACCTTACAGTGGCAGTTGATGCAATTAACAAGTCTAGTTTCCTTTGGCCACTCTCCATTTTTAAATTTTTTGTCCCATGAGACACTATACTCTCCTAGTTTTCACCCATCACTCACTGGCTTTTCACCTTCAGTTTCCTTCTCAGCTTTCCTTTCCTCTTAAGAAACACAAGGTTCTCAGAGCTGGGTCTGGGGCTTTGTTTTCTTCTATGTATGATATGATTGTATAAGCCCATCACACCCACAGTTTTAAGTGTGATATCTTCCTAGTTTATATCCAGGTCAGATTTCCCATCTGAATTGCAGACTTAACTTATATCCAAACAATTTCTGAACATTTCCTCTGCATGTCTCACAGGCATCTCACTCATAATGTGTCTGAAACAGAAACCTTGACTTCACCCCACTCAACCCAACCAGCACCTCTGCATTTCCCTCATAATGGCATTGCCACCCACCTTGCTGCAGAAATAAGGATTCTCATCTAGACTTCACCCTCTTCCTGACCATAAATACAATCAATCCATCAACTTCTATTCTGTGTATTGCCAACAGATATCTCAATTCTAACATCTTTATACCTCCACAGTTGCCTCCCCTAGCTCTTGAGCATCCACTCTCTTTCTCCAGGATTATTGCTGGAGTCTCCTAATGGGACACTACTTCCACAGTTTGTCAGATCAACACCACTCTTCTGTTTAAAATCCTCAGTCAATTTCTATGGGACAAAGTGAAAAGCAAAAAAATCCAAATTCTTTAGTGTATAGGACCCCTGCTCAACTTTCCACTGCCTGTCATTCCACTCCCCCCTCACACACTCCACCTTGGCCTTCTTTCAGCTCCTTGAGGAATGCTACAGCTTTTGTTATTTGCTTAACTTCTAGCATTTTTGCTACCCTTCTCATGTCTTCGTGGCTGGCTGCTTCTGTTCATTTAGTTCCTATCTTAAATATTCCCTTCATAGAGATGCCGTCTCTGACTACCCTTTCAAAATTTTTTTTTTTTTTTTTTTTTTTTTTTTTTGAGACAGAGTCTGGGCTGGAGTGCAGTGGCATGATCACTGCTCACTGTAGGCTCTGCCTCCCGGGTTCACGCCATTCTCCTGCTTCAGCCTCCTGAGTAGCTGGGACTGCAGGCACCTGCCACCACACCTGGCTAATTTTTGTGTATTTTTAGTGGAGACAGGGTTTCACCATATTAGCCAGGATGGTCTCAATCTCCTGACCTTATGATCTGCCCGCCTCAGCCTCCCCAAGTGCTGGGATTATAGGCGTAAGCCACTTCCCCCATGCCTACCCTCTCAAAATTTAGCTATTCTTTTATTATTCCCTATTATTGTGTTTCTGTCACAGCATTCATTTATCAATCTTATTTCCTTATCTTCTGTATCCAAAATTTTCTGAGGGCAAGACAAATCTGCCTTGCTTACTACAGTACCACAAGCTTCCAGCACAGTTACACAATAAATATTTGATAAATATGTATTGAATGCATGAATGGATGGATGGAGATGAGATGGAGCTTAAATTTAAAGCTTAAATAGTGGAAGAAATATTTTCCTTTGAGATAGAAAGTACAAAAAGGTAGTAATGTATACAAATATATTTATGCACATGGGATGAGAAGTTGAAAATATTCATAGCTCATACTGGAGGAAAGGTTATCTGTTAATGTAGTAGGCTAGGGGCTTGAGGAGAATGGAGAATATTTTGGACAGATACTATGGGCAATGGGAGAGAATGCTAGCCAGCTAGCTAGGATTTCAGAGGGGCAGTGAGCACTTTCTTGAAACTGGAGATGCCAAAATTTTATGAAATTTTAGTATATGATTTGCTCCACCAGTGCCTGCCAGCCTGCGTGTAAGAAGAGATAAAGCAAATTGCTGGATTAATATGAGTCTAAGGGACATCAGAGCACATGAGGTAGAAAGAGAGTGGGTAGTGAGGTTTGAGGGGACTGGTATAAGGTGTTTGAATGTTCCGGCATGGGCTCTGGGTCAGGGAAAGAGGAAGTAAAGCTAAGAGGAGTTTAATAGCCTGAGTGAAAGGGAGGGTACAGAAGAAAACAGCTACGGCCTATGACTTCCTCATCTCTAATTTTATAACATAAATTAATGAGAAATTCACATTTCACAGTTAAATTTTTTTTAATGGTATTTGGTGCTGAAAAAAAAATCAAATCAGTTCTAAAAAGAAAGGATCAATTACACAAATTCTGCATAAACCAACAAGCCCAGCTATGAAGTCCTGAGAGTTGCTTTATGGTTAAAATTTGGTTGGTCTTAGAAACATCCAGTGACAAAAGGAATTGTATTAGGAGTTAACTAAGCAGGATCATACAAATGACTCTTCCTATATTTTAAATTAGTAGAGTTTTTGTTCTTTTTAGAAGGAAGTTCTAAAAAGTGCTAGACAGTCTGAAATTGGAGGTAAGAAAAACTCTCAGAAATTTGAGAGATTTGGGGAAGGCACCTCTAATCACCAAATATCTACTCCTCCATTCTCCCAATTGTGTCATGGTGCCTTAATTTCACCATTAGTACTCTACATGGGTAGATCATGAGAGATTCCACTAGATGCTAATATCCCAGCAAATAAGTAGTACCTCTGCCAATTGTTGACAAATATATATCTTAGATGTGTTTAAATAATTACAATGAAGAAATTCTGTGGAAGATTATATGGTACAGATCGTATTAGTGCCTGGTAAAAGCAATATTACAGGATGGGAAAGAGGGACCCAGAAAGAGATGCCTGAGATTTCCAATACAAAGTTTCAGGGTGTGCCTTGATTTGGGGTGACTGACATGTCAAGGCACTCTAACATTTACAGAGGCCTGTTCTCCTGCATTACTAAACAGATTAAACATGTTTCCAGGTATCTAGAAAAACTAGTGTGCTTGTTTTATTCAAAGGAACAGTGGGAAACCCCCGCAAAGCTTTCAGCATTTTAAACTCTTACTCTAGTCTTTCATACTGGAAGAAAAGTTACTTGCTAATGTAATAGGGTAGGGGCTTGAGGAGAATGGAGAATATTCTGGACAGACACTATGTCATCTAGTTGGCATAGGTTGTAAAAACCATTTCAAGTTATCCTACACCAACCTAATTCAAGCAAGTTTCCTTTGTTTCAATTTTTCCTTAATTTCTGCCTATATCGTGGGAGGAGGAATTGCTGCTAAAGTCTAATTTGAATGCCAGATATTTCTAGGTTTGTAACTTTTTTGAGGCTAAGAAATCACATTTGTATTCTATATGCCTATTTATTATACAAATTAGGTATTTAGAGTCTACTGGTCCCAGATTAAAAAATTAATCCAATCTGTTTTTGTCTGGGGGGAATCTAGGCTTAGATTACTGTAGCCAATTCCAGTTCTAAAAACAAATGGGGCCTCTAATGTGGGGAGTTTCACTATCCTGCACTTAGCTGACATACTACTGTGGTGGACAGAAAGACTCTGGACTTGAGAAAGATGACGAGGGACTAAGTTTTTAGTTCATTCTAGCATTTATTGGCCCTATGGCCATGGGCAATTCAGTTAGGCCCCTAGAACCTTAGTTTCCTCACTTTTAGGATGAAGATTACAATGCCTTCATCACAGAACGGTGGTGAAGATTTGATGAGATAATGGATGTAAAAATATTTTGTGAGCTTCATGCTGAAAAACTCATGTGAGAACCTATGATTACCCATAATGCAAATACACACATTTTGACGGAGCACACTGCCCTTTTCTGAGGCAGTCCTTTAATCTGAATCTATCAAGTGCTCAACCATTTATCGAGAGACCCAGAAAGTGATGCATCCCACCCTCCTGGCTTCTGTGTGCTGAATGCTGAGCCACTAACCTGATTTGAATGTAGCCTATCAAATAGAGAAGGTTTTAAATCATAAGATTGAGAGAATGATAACATTCTCTCATTTCTATGAATTTTTCATTTTATTCCGAGACTGTCAAGATGTACTATGTGGGTCAAGTCTCAGGCTTCACAGGTTTGAACAGAAGGTCAAGGAGAATATTTTCTTAACTTCTATTTGCAATTCAACTACTGCCTTGATGTGAGCCTTCAGGGGCCTTCACTCCCCAAGCACTGGTGTCTCAGGAACATCAGGAGGAGAATTGAGCACACAGCTGAAGAGCTCTGCCTGGGATTGTATTCTTTTCTCCCAGACCTTAGAATTGTTGGGGCTGCTTTCCCTCTCACTGATAAGAAGGTACAGTGATATAAAAACTGTATTTTCATGTTTTGTTCTTCCTAGGGTAGACTATCCGTGACATTCAGTCAAAATCACCTGGCTACTGATTCAGAAAACTTAAGTCACACTCATCACTTCTACTCCAAAGTTCTTAGCCAACTGTGGCTGTGGTTGCCGTGGTAAATGTAAAGTCATCAAAGTGACAGGACTCAGAAATATAAGCCACCAGCATCAACATTCACCACTTCAACAATAGTCTATTTTGAGCAGGAAGCTGTCCCAGTGAAATTGGGACGGCAGGGAGAAGAGGAGGAGGTGGTGTGATGTGGCAGAAATAGTACTAGGTGGGGATGTTCTGTCTTTCCTGCTGTGTATGACCTTGGGCAAATCATTTTTCTCCTGGAAACTTCTCTGTAACATAAAGGACTAGATTAGATAACTTTCAAATCTTCACCTAGTATTAACATTCTGTGGTTTTCTACGCAACTTTAGCATTTACCTGTAAGTGCTTTCCTATGGGTCATAAGTCCCCTGAGAAAAGGCAAATTAAATTGTTATTTCTGTGGTCTTAAATCATTTAATGGTTTCCCACTGACCCTTAGAAGAACCTGAAGGTCCTGAGTGATCTGGACTCTACTTACTTCTATGGCCTCATTTACGTCCTCATTGCTCTCCTGCAACCCGTGTCAGATTTCCCTCAGTTTCTCCATGGATCATCCTTTTTACTGCTTTCTCCATTTCTCTGACTCTCTATTCTTTCAGGTTGCAGCTCAAATATTTCTGTTCTCTCCCAGGACAGGTTTAGCTTTTTATCTCCTTTTTCCCAATAGTCCCCTGTGTTTCGGCATAACATTTTGCTGTACATGCCTTGAAGTCAATGACCATGCTCTGATGCCATACTTTGCAGTAGCAGCCCAGAGAGATTTGTTCACTGCAGGGCTGTGGTTATGGCCCAGTTTTAAAGAATCACCTTTGCTTAGTGCTGTATAGGAAATGCCTTTCTATAATTTTTTTCTCTGATGAGGTACCTGTCATGCAAACTTAATTCCCCTCATGCATCTCTTACCCATGTATAAGGAAGAGAGGTGTTTTAATTTCTGCCAATGTCATATGACTATAAGGAAACAAAGGAAGGAGGAGCTGTCACCTGTGGAAAGAACACTAGAATTAAAAATTGGGAAATTTTCTTTTGAATCCCAAATTTGCTATTAGCTTGCTGGGACAATGGATAAATCATTTATTCTTTTATAGTCTCACTCTTCTCAACTGTAAAACATATGAAAGTAAATATCTCATAGTGTTGCTGTGAGGATTGCTTAGATACAAACACACGCACATAAGTCTACATGCATACATACATGCATACACACACATCACTGACTGAAACAAAACTAAGCATTTTCTTTGTGTGTGAAGCTGAGCAATTGAGGGATTCACCTTTATGCACAGGGCCTTGGCAAGCTAAGGAGACATGCAGGTGATGATGGTCACTACGTGGGGAGAGTTGCTGGAGGTGGAGAGGGAACCAGACTGGTGCAGTGGAATTATTACTGAGTGAGGAAGAGTCAGAAAACTAGAGGTTGGGTCCCAACATTGGCACTTGTGAGCTGTGAGGCCTTGGGCAAATTATTTTACCATTTGCTCTTTTTTCCCCCCCCCTCATCTGTTAATAAAGAGTGGTAACACTTTGCTAATCTGGCATGGCCACAAGGATCAGATGAAATAATATGCCTGAAGGATGAAAGGCCTCAACTGCCTGGCATGGTGCACCGCTCCTGATTGATAGGCAATGAGCAAATATCACGTGCAATGAAATGAACTGCCACTGTCTGAAATATCTGCTATTATCTGAAACGTCAGCTTCATCTGTAAGTCTCAGTTTTTCTACAGGTAAAGCTGGGATGATGATAGTATCTACCCTGAGGAATTGTTTTAAGGATTAAATGAGAAGGGAAGTTGTGAAGGCCTTTGTAAACACTGTTTCCTCATATTGCTGCTTCTCACACATGTCCATATTATCAACATTTTAGAAGCAAGGCCAATTGAGAAGGTACTTGAGTTTGGTATAATATAGCTGTTTTTCCAGGAGACTCTAAAAAGCTCCTTTCATTTCGAAAGCCAACAGCAAAATACAGCTTCTAAACATTGCTATTTTCCCTGAATTTTCTGAAACTTGAGCAAAAAATTGTTTCTCTCTTGAGAGGCTCTGTTCTGACTGGATCAGCCAGAAAAGCCCAATAGGAAGTTATTTTCAGGGCCAAGAGTACCAGAGCAATATTACAGCAAAAGTTTGATATATTATGCTGATGGTTAAATTGGGCCTTGTGTTCAGTATATGAAAAAGTATACTTCTTTCAAATTCCTGCATTTACTAACTACTCTCTCCCAGGAGTGTTTCTAGGGCTTTCCCAGTATTTAGGAGGAAAAGTCAGGAATTCGCTTTAACATTTCTC